>NW_017308375.1:13650-14259 GCF_000935625.1 Nanorana parkeri | reverse complement strand
ATTATATATATATATATGTGTGTGTGTTTGATATTAATAATTAAATTAAATAAAAAAAATGCAATACATAGGAATATAGGAAAATAATTAGTAGGGTGATTTAGGAAATCAGTGAATAAGTGTGTGCCCTAATCATCCAAACAGATGTTGATTAAAATACAAAAGTATGGAAATGGAGCCATCTACATGCAGTTAGTGATAGCTCAGTATTGCTTGATACACCCACACCAAAATGATATAGAGAGTTGCATAGTTAAATGTATGAAACATGCAAAACATTTAGGGGGCAGAAGAGTGAATAACTGAGTCGAAGCGAGTTGAGCCGAACGCCGTTCGGCTTTTCACTCCAGCTCAGTACGGCTAATTTCAGCCGTACACCGGCTAAAATCAGCCATACATTGGCTGCCTTTAGTCAGTTAGGCTGAGCCGAAGTGCAGAAGCCGTTCGATTCAGCCGATCCAACACTTGGATCTGCTGAGCCAAAGCTCCGGCAGTTCACTCACTGCCATCTGCCCCTCTTCTCATAGGGGCCAAACAGCAGTGAGTGAATAGCCGAATGCTGCCGAGTGAGCATTCGACTTGGCTGTTCTGCTCACTACCTCCAAGGTA
>NW_017308375.1:0-13426 GCF_000935625.1 Nanorana parkeri | reverse complement strand
GAATGCTCAAACAGCAGCATTCTTTTTTTAAAACATATTTTTAAAAATGTTTAAAAATTAGATCAATAAATGTAAAATAATGAAACATTTAAAAAAAGGTAAGGATATAATACAATTTTAAAGAAAAAAAAACAAAACAATGTAGGGTCCCCCTCCCAAACAATACCACACCCTTCAGGTCTGGTAGGAATGTGGTGTTCCCCCTAAAAGTCATACCAGGCCCTTTAGGTCTGGTAGTAATTTTAGGAGGGACCCCAAGTTAAAAATAAAAAAAAAGTGCATGGGGTTCCCTCTGTCAAAGTCCTACTAGGCACTGGGAGGGTGCTTTTCCAAGGTCTCCCCTGGAAAAGCACCTTGTCCCCATGCCAATGGTGACAAGGTCCTCTTCCCCACGAGCCCTGGGGTGTTGGTTGTGGCGATGCGGGCAGGGGGGCTTATTCACATCAGGGTATCCCTTTAATAAACGGGAACCCAGATGAGCCTCATCTTTGTGAATGAGTAAGGGGTACTGGTACCCCTATCCATTCACTAAAGAGTTGAATTCAATTTTAAAAACAGAGGCCAGACTTTTAGAAAACATCCTTTACTTGAATAAAAAACACAACAAAGGCTTTTGACTAGTCCCTTATTTTAAAGAAAAACCCCAAAAATGGATCCACCAACGTAATCCAATCACGACATACAGCATTGTCCACGATGATGACTTGATTAAATAAAATTAAAAAACGACGCCCGCCGACCCGTCTATTCGCGATGATCTCCCGCCGCAGAATGACATTCTGACAGATGCCGGAAAAATATAAACAATTGGGTGGAGCTAGCAGTGACATCACCACTAGCTACCCCAAGTGTTTACATTTGTCTGGCGCCTGACAGTCTGCCCAGAGGTCCTGGACAAATCAAAACAAATAGGTGGAGCGCTCCTCCCAGCTGTTGTCATCTAATGACATCTAATTTGTGTCTTCTTGGGGGGGGGGGCCCTTCATGGGATTCTTGCATGGGGCCCTGAGGTCACTAGTTACGCCACTGAATGACAGCCCAGTGTCTTTGAGAACGGTGGGCTGTTATTGAAGGAAAACAACTGGGTGGAGCCAGCCATGACATTAAGGCTGGCTCCACCCAGCTGTTGTCATCTGCAAGGAGAACGGTCGGCTTCAGCCGACCCTCTCCCCACTTCAGCTGTCACTACGGCTCAGCCGAGCCGAATCATATTCGTTCGGGTCGGCTGAGCCGCTTGGCTGAGCCGCTTGACTGCTGTATGGGCTATTGTGAATAGCCCGTACAGCAACCCTTCGGTTCAACTGAACCAAAGGGCTCCGGCGACCGAAGTATCAGTCGAAGCTACAGCTAGATCCTTCAGTTCTTTAGTGAATAACTCTCTTAGTTTAAATTGTGGCCTTAATCAGATCCTCTAGTGGTGAGGATGGATTTGAGCTATAAAGCACTATAAATTTGCAGATTAACCTAATTGAAAACAACTACTGTATAGTAACTAAAGGCAGAAAAATGTAGATATTGAAAATCTTTCCAATGGTGTTTTTACCTTATGAATTGCATTGATTCACTATATTAAAAATAATATCAATATATCAAAAACAAATATGGCATGTATTGTAGCTTACCAGTCCTTAAATGAGGTGACTTATTAATGTTTTACTTTCAAGTTAAGTACATTTTCTAGCAAGAACAGAAAAAAAGCTGTTGATCTTGCAAAATGCAGTGTCCTAGTCACTTACTGTGAGCTAAGCTAGAAACATAACAATGTTATCTTCCTTCTGTAAACTACTAATTCCCAACACCCGTGTAATAGAGCTGAACAAAGGCAGACATGTTTAAAATCCAGCCTGGGTGGCAACCATGGCTCCATCCACAGATACAGTGAAGAGGGAATCGAACGTGTGTTATCAAAGGATGGCTAGAAAAAAATAAGAAGCCTAAAAAAGAAACCTAATGCAGGCACCTCATCTAAGGACTGACAAAACACAATTTATCACAATTTTTGGAGGGTTTTGGGTTTGGATGCACTTTAACTATATTTACAGTTCCTACATTTAATGGACAGGTGGCTGTATAAATAAAACACGTAACCTCAAGTAAATTTTTTTATGATGCTTTTACTTCATCAGTAGAATTTTCTCACTTTGCTTCACTTTTACCCCAAATGTCATCGGCATTCTGCTCTCCTCACTTTCTCCACATTTCATCTGAAGAGCTAAAGTAAAATTATGAAATGGCTTAAAGGGCTTGATTGGCAATCGTATACCTGATATAACCTTCAGTAAAAACTCAAAATGTATCGGTTCATTTACAATTGAATTATAGTGCTATAATGCAATATAAATAAATTATATCCTGGTAATATAACCCACATTAACATTCATTAATAGGCATTCCTTCATGTCCATTAATTTGTTCTGACACTATTAGACACTCATTTATGCTATTAACGATCACAACTTAATAATTATTAATATGCACTGAATTTCATTAATACTTTCAGTGCTTAGAGGGTCTTATTATTGAATGATATATGAAGGTGTTTGCTTGGATCCTAGATGTTTTGGAGACACTCAATGCCTCCAGATAATGAGAGAAAAGTGGAATTTGACTATGTGCCACCTCTTACTCTTAAAACATTGAGAATGACAAAATAAATGAAAGAACAGAGCTGCCACTTGTCCTCCCAGCTGAGCCCTATTTCAGTTTTGGCTCTGAACAGATCCATTCCAAGTGAATCTATAATGTGCCGGGAACCAGGCAGTTTAATTAGAAGATATTGATTGAGGAGAAAACTTTGGAGTAAACCAAAACAGACAACACAGCAAAACTTTTTATTTTAACCATTCATTAGGAAAATCATAAATTGTAATTTTTTCCACAAAACTGTAACATTGTATAGAGAAGCTAGTTATGTCAGATTGCAAAGAAGATTGGCATTTGCTTAAATAGCAAAAGAAAAGAAATCCTAGTATTTACATACAGATGTCCCAGTGTTCTATCATAATTTTGACTAATTGTGCAGGAAAGCTCCTAGGTTATTCTGTTTACAAATTGCCTTAAAGACTGCTATTTTGCATTACCAAACAGTAGTTTGGCTGTGTAATTCATTGTATAAACATTTGTTCTTTTGCAATGAGTGGCTGTGATTTGCAGGTTTTATTTCTGTGCTTTCTGTGTTGTACTGAAATATCCCGTGAGATGCTATTATAACAAATATTCTAAAGCACCACCAAATATTCTACTAAATAAAAGGGAGAAACAGGCAATATAAAGGAGTGTTCTTCTTTATGGGTCTTTATGAACTCCAGGTGATAGGTAGGTTACTTGAGGGCTGTAATCTGACCCAAGCCAACTAACTTAAGGTGACATTAAAGTCAAAAGGTTTTTAGGCTTTTTGAAAATGCTTAAATCACTTACAATGGATGATGCTCCTTGATGTTTAAAAGTATTAGCTTCCAGAATCAGTTAGTTTAGTGAGCACTGGCCCTGATATCCTGTTTTAGGGTGGTTCCTTTCCTTTGCATGGTCCTACAGAGCCGCCTTTGTCTGTTCTACCTAACTGTGTGTGTCTCCAGAAACATACCGTACAAGCACAGCAGGACAAGCCACTTCTCTCACCCTTGCTCTCCTCTTTCCTCATTTCTCTCTCCTTCCCTCTCCAAGCTAGTAAAACAAAAGTACACAAAAACACTTCAAAACCACAACATCACACTCCAAAAATTAGTTATTATAAAGACATTCAAATGATAGACCCATATTTCAAAGACAGTAGTCAGACATATAGCACCATGGCTAGGAAGCATGTAAGCAGGTTTTTAAAAAGGTTAAAATAAAAATTACAGCATATTATGTCAGAGACAAGAGGCAGAAATATTGCAGAGACATTGCACATCATGTAAGCCTGTTTTGTAGGCCACATTTTAAGAGGGAGAGATAAGGCATTTTTTGACCCAGAAAGAGCAATTACATTGGATTAGGTCTCAGACACAATACAGACATTTTGCAGTGACACACAGTGCATCATGTAAATCTTTTTAGTAGGCTGCATTTGAAGATGTAAAGACAAGTCTCTTTTTATCCAGAAATAAACATTGCAGTGGATTATGTCAGAGACACAAAACAGAGATGTTACAGAGACATGTTGTGAATCATTTAAGACTTTTTAGTGGGCCACATTTAAGAAGTGAGAGGCGAGGCACTTTTTATCTATAAATAAAAGTTGGTGTGCATTATGTCTGAGACACAAGGCAGAAATATTACACAAACACATGCATGCCTTTTTTTAGAAGACTACATTAGAGGAGTGAAAGACAAGGCATTTTTCATCCAAAATGAAAAATTGCCTTGGATTATGCCAGAGACTCAAGGCAGAAATATTACACAAACACATAGATGCCTATTTTTAATAGTCACACTAGAGCAGTGAGAGACGAGGCACTTTTTATCCAGATATTAAAATTGGTCTGGATTATGTCAGAGACTACCTTCACATGTGTGAATGTAGGATGAGCTCTGGCATTTTCTCTTTGTAATGTGGATCCATGAGGGTGGCCAACCAGTAATGACCCTTCACCTTGATAGCCTGAATCCCAGGGTCATTGTGTAGGCACTGCAATGATGACTGTGCTGTCTCCATCACCAAGACGCACAACATGCAGTGGCACCACAACTCAAGTAATGAGCCCCATCCTACATGCTTCCCGGCAGCCAGCAAATTAACCCAGTGGGCCATGAATAAGGTGTAATACCCCTGCCCGTGCCTGCTGGACCTTGTGTCGGGGTCATGTAGACCCTGCCACTGACCACTTGATCCAGTGACAATGAGACATTTTCTTCCACATGGTCCCATGATATCATCACATCCATTCACTTGCATTGGACATGGGGATGCTGAGGAACATTCCACAGCAGGAGCAGAGGGGTAGAGAAGTGAACTGTCACCGCTGCAGGACCGAGGATTGGGTGAGTATATATTTTTTTATTTTAGACCATAGACCAAAATGAGCACTTAACTCTTGCAGTGCAGACATACACAATGTTGTATCATTTGCGGTCTCTTATTTTATAATGAGATAGTCAGTGGCTTGACAGTTTTGCACTGAAAATGGACAGCTTCAGTGAATCATTGGCCAATTTTTATCAAATGGTAAAAGAGGGCCTTTTACCACTTGCTGAAAATAATCAGGGTGGTGTGCTGCTGCTGTATATAAGCCAAACTAATTGAGAAAAAAAATCACTTCCGCAGCAAAATTTGCACAGTCAATGTACCTGCTTCTGGGACTGTCCATGCAAATCATATTCTGTAACACCACCTACAGTTTTTTTTTTTGAAAAGTATTTTATTGGTTTTCAAGTAATCATACAAAATGCAAACGAAAAGGAAAATAAAACGACAGACAAAAAGACAGTTCATCTGTACATGACACTCTCTCGCCGCCCACATTCTAAATCCCCTGCATTCCGAGGCCTGAGTGAAGTGGGGATTATTCAGTATGGGGGTATGCATGGAGATGTATGGATGTAGTCCTGCTTTCAATCTGTATTCTCGCCACGCTACTACTGTGTCTCTTACCAAGGATTTATTGCGCAGTGAAAGCGGTAAATTTCTAGTACGAGTGTGAAGTAGGGCTCCTAACGACCATGGAGAGACCATTTCAGTTTCTAAAGTGAGATTGGAGTAGCAGGAGGTCCCCAGCACCCAATCATAAGCATGGCGCAGAAGACATGCTAAATTGTATGCTCGGATGTTAGGGAGCCCCATGCCTCCCTCCAAGTTATGAACTTGTAGTTGACGATACTTAATACGTTGGCGCTTGGAGTTCCAGAGGAATCTAGTAAATGTTTTTTCCAGAAGCTGAATATCAACATGTTTCAACAACAGGGGGATCGTTTGGAGGGGATAGAGCAATTTAGGGAAGCTCATCATTTTAAGGACGTGACCTCTGCCGAAAAGCGAAAGGGGAAGCACTGTCCTAGCCTCTAGCTCCTTTATAATTTTCATAATAAGAGGTTTGTAATTAAGTGTATATAGCGAGGAAGGTTGGCTACCTATCTTGATTCCCAGGTAGGTAATATGGGTGGTGGCTATTTGTAGCCCGCATCTAGCAACCGCCGCAAAGCTTGAAGAGGTTATGGGAGATAACGGCAAAATTTCACTTTTTGATATGTTTATTTTATATCCAGAGTGGGAGCAAAATTCATCTAAGATGGACAAAACCATGGGTACATCCTCAGCCACCTTGGACGAGAAAATGAGTAAATCGTCTGCAAAGAGGGCTGCGCGCAGTTCTTCTCGCCCTACTCTGATACCATGGAGGTTGGCCTTAGAAATTAGCTATGGGATAAGGGTTTAATGGCTAGATTGAACAATAGGGGAGATAAGGGGCATCCCCGCCTAGTTCCTTGCAGTAAGGTAATGGGGGAAGATATAAATCCTCCCGAGAATATTCTGGCTATAGGGGACTCATACATAGCATGTATAAGCATGCTGAAAATGACCCTCGAAACCCATCTTGGACATTAGGAAAAAAAGCCAATCATGTCTAACATAGTCAAAGGCTTTTTCAACATCTAGCGTTATTATGGCACATGCCTCACCAGGCTCATGTGTGCATTGATCCAGCACTGCTAATACTTTCCTGATGTTATTAACAGCCGCTCTACCCCTGGTAAAGCCTACCTGAGTGGGGTGTAGGAGGTGCGGCATAATAGACGCCAGTCGGTTGGCCAATATTTTTGAGAGTATTTTAGAGTCCACATTTAGTAGAGATATGGGTCGATAAGAGTCTGGTAACTGAGGATCCTTATGAGGTTTTAGGAGCACCTTAATATATGCTTCTTTGCCTGTGGGCATATACGACCCTGTAGTCCACATGTGGGTAAGTGATTTGTGGAGTGTGGGTAGCAGCGGTGTTTTCAGGAGCTTATACATTTCCGCAGTGTACCCTTCCGGCCCTGGGGATTTGCCATTACTCAAAGAGGCTATCGTGTGCATAATTTCCGACTCTGATATGTCCGAATTAAGGGATGCTAGTTGGGACTCCGTAAGGGTTGGGAGGGGAATGGTATCAAAGGGGAACGAAGAATGATCTTTTGGTGTGGAGTGGGTAGTGTATAGGTGTTGATAGTAAGAGTGTAGTAGAGTATTTATCTGTCCCAAATGGTCTTTCAAACAATGGATTGGACGGGGGCCTTGGCATTGCTTAACTAGGTTAGCTAATAATTTTCCACACTTGTTGCCAAATTTGTGGAATTTGAGGTCCCAGAGTGATTTAGTGTAGAGATCATAGCGGTGTAATAGGACTTCATATTCCCCCTTCGCCTTGACCCATGTTGTCATGAGTTCTCTCGTGGGGTTGCCCTAAAGGCCGAGTAGGCCTGGCGTAGACTAAGGCTCGCTGCCGCCTGAGAACTAATCGACTGCTTTCGCTTGGCACCAACATAGGCAATCAGTCGCCCCCTTAGATAGGCTTTACCCGCCTCCCAAAAAAATGTAGGTGAAATATCCGGTGAGGCATTTGTTGCTTTATAGTCCTGCCAGGCAGACAGTACTGTTTCCTGGAAGTGAGCATCATCCAGGAGATGAGATGGAAAACGCCATATGCGCGCGTCACCCTTTGGGACACGCTTGTGTAAATGTACCGCCACAGGTGCATGATCAGAGATGAGTAAATCGTGGATAAGTGCTTTCAGGGCCAAGGAAAGCAGTGATTGCAAACAGAAGATGTAGTCCAAGCGAGAGAGAGAGAAGCATGTACTGGGGAGCAGTAAGTATATTCCCTACCTTCCGGGTTCTGTAATCTCCAGAGATCAAAAATATTAAGGTCTGTTTGGAATTGTGCTATGTATGAGGGTGGTGATGGGGTCAACCTGGCACCCGTTGTTTTGGTAGAGACCTGATCCTCGGCTTTCAGAGAATCGAGTTCATGTCCCCCCCTATCACCTTATTCGCCACTGCGTCATTCAAGATCCATGAGGTCAGTGAGCGAAAAAAGGCTCCAGGCGGGGAGTTCGGTGCATATACATTATAAAGCATATATTCTTCCCCTTCAATAACAATACGTATTTTAAAATGCGCCCTTCCTCATCCTTTTCCGTAGAGAGTATAGTGTACGAGAGAGCCTTGTGTAGCAGGATAATCACCCCCGCCTTTCGGCCATGAGAGGGAGAGCCAATGACTTCACCCACCCAGAATTTATGCAGGCGCTGAAAATCTTCCTGTGGGAGGTGAGTTTCCTGTAATAGCGCGACGTGTGTCTTTAATTTAGCAAGATGTCTTAGTATTCTAGTGTGCTTCTGAGGGGATCGTAGACCCTTCACATTCCGCATAACAACATTAAGTGTAGTAGCCATAGTTGAAACGATAAGAGGTGGAGGCTGGTTCAATGCTCCTGTACACAAGACTTCTCGCAGACCTAAGTTTCCGTGAGAATGACTGATATATCCCTGGGTATAGGTTCAGCGTATTTTCTAGGCTAGAGCAGGTTATAACAGTGATCAGATACTGACATAGAAAATTCCAAGTGCACCATATATCATCACCCAGCCATAGTCTGCACCAGGTACAAACAATGAGCTGTGACATGTGTAACCGTGACAAAGTAAAAAACAAAAAACTGCATAACACATAAAACACATATAGCCATCCATCAGGTATTCCACCCGGAGTAACCGTTTCCGGAGCAGATGAAATCCGACGGGCGGATTGAATAATGGATAAACGCAACAGCCTAAGCATAGCACTCCCTTTTTTCCTACCAAACCAGTCCTTGGCTAAAATATACGGGACTAGGAAGAACCAGTAATGTACTAGGCCAGAGCTATGGTGTAAGGCAACAAGGTATGCTAAAAAACAGGTAAATAAAAATAAAATAAAAGTCCAAACTGAGAATCACAGAGTATAGTTACGTGACGGGGTCCTCAGGCAGTCACTGTGGTCGGTGCGACCTAGGTCAGGAATTGTGGATTCAGATATGCCAGGTCCCGCCAGTATAATCAAGCAGAATCCGCAAATAGAACGCTGAATGTAAAAAGAAAAAAGGAACGCAGAACATCAACATTGTAAGCCCCCAACAGAAGGACTCAGCGTAAGGTGTAATATCGCCTATAGTGGCCGATATATCTTAGAGACGCAAACGATGGTCATTTCATCCCGTTCAGGGGGGATCTGCTGTTGATGAGGTAGGAGGAGGGGAAGATCTTCGCTGCCGCTTGCTTCCCGAGTGGGTGCGTTGGTCCAGGCCCGATGAACTGGAGGGGTCAAGAAAAGAGATCGCCTCCTGTGGTGTTGTGAAGGTATGTCTAATCCCATCTATGGATTGAACATGCAGGATCGCGGGGTATGTCAAGGAGACTCGCATCTTCCGTTGGTGCAGAGTCTTGCATATTTCTGAGAAGGCCTTCCGCTTGCGGCTGACCTCCGCTGAATAATCAGCGAAGAGCAAGACGTTGCAATCATTTCTGCCCCCATGTGCTCCAAGATGGAGACTCTCATAGTTTAGAGTTAGGACCGCACTATAAGAGGTGCCTTGGCGCGGCAGTGTGGCTTTCACATTCTCTGCAGAAGACGTGTATCCAAACCTCTGTTATTAACCTTAGTGGTGAGACAAGTTGTTTTACATGCTGGTTTGTGAGTGTGCCATGATGCCTTTCTACTGTTTTACTGTTCAAAGCCCATTTTGTGTGCACCTTACTGTATAACTGGTGACAAATTGTTGAGTACGTTTGTCATTTGTTTTGCTTGACCGATTTGGTGCAGCGACGCATGGGGGTTCTCAGCTGCCATTGGGATGTGCGGGATCCCTTGTGTGTTTCTGTGCCTTTAAGGAGGCTGGGCTTCCTCCTGACAAACCTGCACCCAATTTGACATCTTCTGCCCCCATGTGCTCCAAGATGGAGACTCTCATAGTTTAGAGTTAGGACCGCACTATAAGAGGTGCCTTGGCGCGGCAGTGCGGCTTTCACATTCTCTGCAGAAGACGTGTATCCAAACCTCTGTTATTAACCTTAGTGGTGAGACAAGTTGTTTTACATGCTGGTTTGTGAGTGTGCCATGATGCCTTTCTACTGTTTTACCATCAACATTGTAAGCCCCCAACAAAGGGACTCAGCGTAAGGTGTAATATCGCCTATAGTGGCCGATATCTCTTAGAGACGCAAACGATGGTCATTTCATCCCGTTCAGGGGGGATCTGCTGTTAATGAGGTAAGAGGAGGGGAAGATCTTCGCTGCCGCTTGCTTCCCGAGTGGGTGCGCTGGTCCAGGCCCGATGAACTGGAGGGGTCAAGAAAAGAGATCGCCTCCTGTGGTGTTGTGAAGGTATGTCTAATCCCATCCATGGATTGAACATGCAGGATCGCGGGGTATGTCAAAGAGGCTCGCATCTTCCGTTGGTGCAGAGTCTTGCATATTTCTGAGAAGGCCTTCCGCTTGCGGCTGACCTCCGCTGAATAATCAGCGAAGAGCAAGATGTTGCAATCATTTAGGCGGAGGGTATTGGCATTACGATAGGCCTTCAGAATGTCCGCTGTTTCCACATATGACAGGTACTTCACTATCACTGGGCGAGGGCGCGAGTATTTCTGCTGGGGTGGACCCAAGCTATGCGCCCTTTCTACCTTGCATTCATGGGCAAGCCCAAGCACTTCCGGGAGGAGATGTGAGCAAATGCGTGGCAGGTCCGCTGAGGGGTAGGATTCTGGTAGGCCCACTATACGGAGGTTGTTCCTTCTAGAACGATTTTCTAGATCCTCCAACTTGTTGTTGGGTGAGGTCTCGATGTTGTTGGGTGAGGTCTCGGGTATGAGAAGTGGTGGACGCCAACTCGTCTTTCAGGAGAGAGACCCTGTTTTCCACCTCTGTAATACGACGCGTCTGTGCCAGGAGATCGTGGCGTAGGGATTGCATACCCTTGGCGATCGCCGTCTCCACCGCCGCTGCTATAGAGGCCTGGATAGTAGGCTTCAGCAAGTTGGCTACCTCTGCTGCGATTTTGGCTGAATCGACTGGGGAGCCAGCATCCGGGATCGAGTCCGCATCTGAGTCAGTCTGGGAGGCCGGCTGCGAGGCCTCCATGGCCTCAGGTAGATTCTGCGCGCCTTTTTTTGCCCGCAGGTCTGCTCGAGGTGTGCCGCGGGTCCGGTCAACAAATGTATCCATTTTCAAGGGGCGATATGTCGATATGACCTACAGTTTTAAGGAATGCCCAATACATGTAATTTAAAGTTTTGTTTTGTAATTTTTTTTAAATCTATTTGCATTGGTGCATGCTTCCCATGCCTGTTTTTTACAATAGCTTGCCTATTAGCCCTCAAAATGGGCAGAACTTACTAACAGTGTTTGACTCCCATTGACTTTGATGAGATTTGCCTTTAAGTTTGAGTTTGTCGACTTTCAAGCGGGAGTTGTCAAACCCTTGGCGAATCATAACCAAGTCCCTAATGTCTATTTATAATGTTTTCTAAAATAACTTGTGCATTAAAATTGAGTCCATCAACTATATACACATAATTATTACATTTAGGTTTGCTGTTATACCTGCTAAAGGATTTGTTTATTTGCACATTCTGTAATTGTACAAATTTAATTGTACAAATATTAAAGTGATATTAAAGTGAAAAGGTTTTTTAGCTATTTCAAATGCTGGTTAAAACACTTGCAATGGATGACGCTCCTTATTTTTTTTCTTAAGTTTTAGTTTCCTGCAGAATCAGCTAGTCCCCTTAGCCTTAGCCCTGATATCCAGTTTTAGTGTGCAGGGTCCTATATAGCCACCTTTGTGTGTGCTAGTCAGCTGTGTGTGTGTCTTCACAAACACATGGACACAGCAAGGCAAGCACTCCTCTGCTCCCTGTTACCCACTCCTCCCTCCTCTTTACTCCCTTCTCCCTTCTCGGAGCTATTAGACCAACAGCTGACTGTGCTGTCTCTTGTGGTTTTGTACACAACAGGAAGTTCAGGAAAGTGGAACTGAAAGAGCTGGAGCCAACAGTTTATAAACAAGAAATTCTGGTCAACGTATATTTGCTTGATGTGGATTCATTATTTTTTAAAAAAGGTTGAGCGTTTAATACTACTTTAAGTGACACACTTATTTCCTGTTTCAGCAACACAGAATTCTTGATCACAACTCTTTTTTTCTAGCCTGTTCATTGCACAATTTTGAAGCATCATATTCCCTGTCTAGTTAGCAGGAAGGGATTTAGATAGCAGTAAATGTGAAGCAGAAAAATAGCTGATATTCTTGGCCATGTAGTGTGGAAAGGCTGCAAAAATCACATTGTCCCAAACCATTCCCTGCACATACATCAGTGATGGACATAAATTCAAATCCCTTATGAATAACATCCTCTAAAACATACATTTATTAGTAAATTAAAAAAACGGATTCTAAAATATGTATATTAGAAACCTTATTATAACTAACACTATGGACATCAAGATTAGTAAAACAGGTTTATGCTTAACTGTATGATGGATTTTCCAAATTCCCCGAAATGTGGAGCAGTTAGACCTTCTTTTCCCTGAATAATGTAAGATCTTTTTTTAACACTAAATGCATGCTAAACCCCTACACCACCCACTTCCTGTGCTCAGTGCCGCTCCTGACCCCAGTTGAGCCATGTCCCTAGCTGGAAGCACTCTACTTACATTTTCTCCAATGTTCTCTTTCACTTTTCTCTTTGCCTTTCTGTCTAGTGCCATGTGTTGGCTCTTGCCTGACGGGTAACCAAATAGATCCATGTGTAATATTCCCCAGACTTCTTTATCCTTTTGAGTTATATAGTTTTTATCAGTGTAAACATTTACATATTTGCTACTAAAGTCATAAAACCTTACATCTGTTTCTTCTATGTGTTTTTATTAATAATTAATCTATAGGTGAAAGAGACATACAACAGGCACTGTGCATTTTTTTTCTTGGTATTAACATAACAACATTTATTATGCATACACTTTTTAAATCAACATTAAAAAAAGTAAATTTATCCTAGCTCCTATAATATATCTTAAGATTGAAATTAATATAAAAGTACATTACTAAGTATATATTTCTCATTAAAAGTCATTACAACAGCACCCGGGACTCGCAGGACCTTAGATTTTTCTGACACTAGCTTCATTTGTGTATACATTTAAATAAATATGTGTTGGGGATTTAATTAAACTGCAAAATCTGAATTATTCCACATGGGATATTCTTAGAAAACTGAAATAAGCACATTACCAGAAAAACATAAGAACTGTGTAATACTGTGTCAAGTATTGTGGCTGTTTAACTCATATTTGCTTTCCCTTACTGCAAATACAAAAGAACCATTTTGATTTCAATAATAAAAAAAATCTAAAGGGGGCGCATGCGCGGCGCGCTTGATGGCCGACGCGTCTTAGAGCCGCTCCGTACCTCGCCGGCATCTCGGGGGACTA
>NW_017308374.1:190775-210202 GCF_000935625.1 Nanorana parkeri | reverse complement strand
AGGGTCTGGTATGGAATTTTAGGGGGGACCCCACGTTTTCCACCTCCATTTTTGGGGATGGAGTTCCTCCTTAAATTCCTACCAGACCTTATGGCTATATTTTAGCAGTTCCTTCAGGGGTGAGCGCTACAAGACTATGGTTGGGAGGCTACAGCAAATGTTGCCCTAAACAGGCCTTCAAAAGAGCAACTGCTGTCCCTAGAGAGTCCCTTTTCTATAAGACTCCGAAATATGGGAAGAAGGAATCCATGAATGATGGCACCACCCAAACTGTGACTCAACATAGAGGCCGGCATACTCCCCTCAGGGAAATACTTCACATTGGCACTTCCTTACAGAGAACCCGATAATCAGCACATAGAACATCCACACCCGAGATTGTTTCCTGGTAGGAAAGGTCCATAAGGTCCACTGTCACCCCGAGGGGGAGGGGGGAAGGGACCATTGCATGATTAAAGGTACATTCCACTGTGGAAGCTGCAGCCAATGTCCCCGGATACAACAGAGGACTACAATAACGCTGCCTAATGGATGCCAATATTCAGCTGACCACTACTTGGACTGCACCACCATCGGGGGTCATTTACATCATGACCTGTAATAATCTCCCCATAGAGAGAGACTACACTTTTTACTCCAACCCCCATCGTTCCCACTCCCGTATTGATCATGCCTTTCTCCAGAGGCGCTCCCTCTCTCTAGCCTCCTCCTCTCACATACTCCCTATACCCTGGTCGAATCATGATGCAGTGCTCATAGTATGCTCCTCCGTCCTAAGCACGCCCCCCTCGCCCTCCTGGTCCTTAAATGAATCGCTGTTCTCGCTATCTGACATACTCACGGAAGTCCGCATGCGTACCCTTGACTACTTTCAGCTTAACGAGGGGTCGGTCCCCTCTGAATCGACCGTTTGGGAAGCCTATAAGTCGGTCATACGTGGTCACCTGATTCAAATAGCGTCTAAACGGAAGCGGGATCGCAACCAGCGCATTCAAAGTCTCGAGACAGAATTGGACCAGAGGTCGAGGGCCTTTAAGTCCAATCCCACGACCGCTAACCGTACATTACTAGCGTCAACGCGGGCTGCACTTGACCTTTGCCTCACGGACAAAGCCGAACGCTCCCTACGCTGGACGAAACAGAAATTCTATGCAAAAGGCAACTCCCCCCCCTTCTGAAATCTCTCACTAATTTACTGGTCTCCTGGCAGAGATTTCCCATCTCATGGATAGGGAGGATCCATGCAGTGAAGATGACCTTCCTGCCCAAGTTGCTCTACGTGTTTCGGACCCTGCCGATTCCCATCCCTGGCCATATCTTCCGCATTCTCCAACACAGGATACTCGCGTTCATCTGGGGCAACTCCCGTCCCCGACTCAACCGGAAACTGCTATATCACCCCAAGCTCTGTGGCGGTCTGGCAGTTCCTGATCTTCGCGCGTACTATACGGCTGCCACCATTGCCCCCCTAGCCTTCTTACACTCAACAACCGAGCTCCGAGCTCCCGCTTTGGGCATGTTTAGACATGGTGGACTGTCACCCCCTGCCCCTCATGTCCCTGCTATGGCTATCCCAGACCGATCGCCCTACTACTCTCAGCCCAATCCTTAAACACTCCCTGAAGGTGTGGGACGGAGTTCGGTACTCCGGCAACCTGATGTCGCCTCATCTCCCTTTACTACCCTGGCTCAACTCTCCATTATTCCCCCCTGGTGTCAGTGACCCTCACTCGTTCGCTTGGTGGTATTGCAACGATCTGACCACTGTTCCCTCCCTAATCTCGCTCTCGGGCGTGAAGTCGTTCCAGCAGCTCCGTGCCAATAGATCCATCCCCCTTCGGGAATGGTTCCGCTACACCCAAATAAGCCACTTTATTAATTCGCTCCTGAAAAACACCTCGGCTCCATCGAGAAAGACCCTATTCGAGCACTGCTGCGACTCAGATCCGCACGCCCCAAGTGTCATTTCTTTGATCTACTCTTCTCTGGTGACCTCCGCATCTACCACCCTGGCCCCCTATCAGCGTCAGTGGCATGAGGAACTGGGCAGATCCCTCACTTCTGAGGACTGGCAGCATACCTGGTCAGCGGTGGCCCGTTGCTCCCGCAATGTACTTGCACTCGAGAACTCCTACAAAGTGATGTACCGTTGGTATTACACGCCCGCCCCGTCTGGCGAAATTCATTCCCTTCTACTCTCCGCACTGCTTCCGGGGCTGTGGCGCACCGGGCACCATGATCCACATTTGGTGGACGTGCCCCCGGGCGGCACACCTCTGGAATCGGGTCTACGACTTACTCAACTCTCTTTTTCAACTCACCTTACCAAAGGAACCGTGCGAGGCATTGCTGCTACAGCCAGTTCCGCAGTTATCTCGTTACCAGAAGCACCTTGTGTCTCACATCTTTGTCGCCACCAAAATGACAATCGCCAGAGCGTGGAAAACCCCGACTCTGAGCTTCAGGGAAGTCAAAAATCGCATAGATGATATACTGGTCAATGAGAAACTGACTGCGGTTCTGTCCAACACCCATGACCGCTTCCTACTGATTTGGCAACCTTGGATCGACTACTCTAAGCCACCGTCCTTCGATCCGCAGCTTCTCTTCATTTAGAGGCTCTGTACTTCCCACCCCCTCCTGGTCCCCCTCCCTAGCCCACCACCCTTCCTTGTCCTACTCCCCTCTTGTTCTTTCCCTCCTTCTCTACTTCCATGCCCTCTTCCTTCAACCCCCCCCCTGTTGCTCTCCCTACACCGATCTGTGCTGTTTAACGTCCCCCGTATCATCTGCACCGGATGTCTCGGTGTAGGGGATCGTCCACCTCCTTGCTCTCTACTCCATGATACCCAGGGTCCGGACCTGATAAGCCCCCCCTATGTTGCTCCTTTTCATGTCATCTTAGGTCCTACCCACTATAACTGGACAGCAAATATTATGGTGGGTATGTGTTCTATGGCGAACACGTGTAAGTCATTAATCCGTTTCCCATGTTTAGCGGCAAAATGTCTGGGGACACTGTGTTGTCTAGTTCTTGGGGGAACGAGAGTATATACTGGCCGGAAAGGTACCGAGCAGGGAAGCAGTATTTGGCTGATATACAAGGCGGGGTCTCAGGAGTGTCCATCACACTAGGGTTGTCTAGTTCTTGGGGGAATGAGGGTATATGCCAGCCAGGAAGGTACAGAGCAGTGAAGCAGTATTTGGCGGAGATACCAGAGACGGGGTATCAGGAGAGTCCGTCACTCTAGTGTTGTCTAGTTCCTGGGGGAACGAGGGTATATGCCGGCCATGAAGATACCGAGCTGGGAAGCAGTATTTGGCGGAGATACCAGACGGGGTATCAGGAGAGTCCATCACACTAGTGTTGTCTAGTTCTTGGGGGAACGAGGGTATATGCCGGCCTGGAAGGTACCGAGCAGGGAAGCAGTATTTGGCGGATATACAAGGTGGGGTCTCAGGAGTGTCCATCACACTAGGGTTGTCTAGTTCTTGGGGGAACGAGGGTATATGCCGGCCGGGAAGGTACAGAGCAGGGAAGCAGTATTTTGCGGATATACAAGGCGGGGTCTCAGGAGTGTCCATCACACTAGTGTTGTCTAGTTCTTGGGGGAACGAGGGTATATACCGGCCGGGAAGGTACAGAGCAGGGAAGCAGTATTTTGCGGATATACAAGGCGGGGTCTCAGGAGTGTCCATCACACTAGTGTTGTCTAGTTCCTGGGGGAACGAGGGTATATGCCGGCCGGGAAGATACAGAGCAGGGAAGTGGTATTTGGCGGAGATACCAGGCGGGGTATCATGAGAGTGCATCACTCTAGTGTTGTCTAGTTCTTGGGGGAACGAGGGTATATGCCGGCTGGGAAGGTACAGAGCAGGGAAGCAGTATTTGGCGGAGATACCAGGCGGGGTATCAGGAGAGTCCATCACTCTAGTGTTGTCTAGTCCCTGAGTGAACAAGGGTATATGCCGGCCTGGAAGGTACAGAGCAGGGAAGCAGTATTTGGCAGAGATACCAGGCGGGGTATCAGGAGTGTACGTCACACTAGTGTTGTCTAGTTCCTGGGGGAACGAGGGTATATGCCGGCCGGGAAGATACAGAACAGGGAAGCAGTATTTGTTGGAGATACCAGGTGGGGTATCAGGAGAGTCGATCACACTAGTGTTGTCTAGTTCTTGGGGGAATGAGGGTATATGCCGGCCGGGAAGATACTGAGCAGGGAAGCAGTATTTGGCAGAGGTACCAGGCGGGGTGTCAGGACAGTCCATCACACTAGTGTTGTCTAGTTCTTGGGGGAACGAGGGTATATGCCGGCTAGGAAGGTACAGAGCAGGGAAGTGGTATTTGGCAAAGATACCAGGCGGGGTTTCAGGAGAGTCCCTCACACCTCCTCCTAGACCTGGCCCCTTTCCTGAGGTCTTGCAATGCTGACGGGTCCCCACCACACATTGTTCCCTCAGCTACACACCACAAACTAGATTCGGGTCACGTCCACCTTTCCTTGGACAAAAACACAACACAAGTTTTTGACAAAAAAAAGAAAACAGAATATCCCACAATGTCAATCCCGCCGACCGACAACAATGCAATGTTTACATCGGGCAGTGGGCAGAAGTAAACAAAGCCTGCTATTGGCTATTTAACATTGAAATACCCAATAGCAGGCTGGCTAATGCTCCGCCCACTGCCTGATGTCAATCAGCAGAGGAGCAGGCCTAAGAGAGAAAGTGCATTAGCCAGCCTGCTATTGGCTATCTCAATGTTAAATAGCCAATAGCAGGCTTTGTTTATTTCTGCCCACTGCCCGATGTAACCATTGCAGGGGGGAGTTTTGTCGGTGACGCTGGGATGACTTCCTGGGACATTTTTTGAAAGGAATTTTTTCTAAGGTGTTTGTTTACTTTTTATTTAACCCTTTTTAGTGAATGAGTAGGGGTAACAACTACCCTTTACTCATTCACAAGGGGGACGGCATCTGGGTGCCCTCCTTATAAAAGAGGGTACCCAGATGCAGATGAGACCCCCTGCCTGCAAACCCCCACAAAAACCCGGCCAGGTCTGTAGGGAAGAGACCCTTGTCCCCATCGTCATGGAGACAAGCTGCTTTTCTTCGGCGTTCTCCAAACTCGTCACCCTTTATCTGTAAAAAAAAAAGAGATAATTTTCTGTACAAGTCATTCTGAATTGAGAAAGCTGGTCGGATGATCAGTGAAACGTCTTCAAGAAAAATACAGCAAGTCCAGTTGCCTTGACTTATTTATTTTTTTTACAGATAAAGGGTGAGGAGTTTGGAGAACACAGAAGAAGTGAACAATATAGGACAACATCGCTGAACTGCAAAGTCTTTTTGCCTACAGTGTTCACTTCTCCAAACTCTTCACCCTGTTGTGACACAGATATAGGTTCTTATTGAGATATAAAAGATATTTTGATCCGGATTTTGAAGAGAAAATATTTCCCAACACAAAACAGAATTCACATAATTCACAGTTTTGGAATGGACATGAGAGGCAATTAAGGCCAAATCCTCATTCCACCCCTAAACCAGCATTACTTTGACATAACATTGCACTCACCTTGGGGATGGAACAGACTTAACATTTGCATGCATTTAAAGCCGGCAGCCTTCTGCTAAGTAAACATTTTTTACAGTTAGCAAAGTGAAAATCCAAAACAGTTGTAAACGAGGTCGGTAGCGAACAGAGTAGCCGAGCCGAAAATGCCGCTCCGCTAGTCACTCACTGCCGTCCGGCCCCTATGAGAATATATGAGAATAGGGGCGAACGGCAGCGAGTGAACTGAGGGAGCTTCGACTCAGCTGATCTAGATGTTGGATCCGAACACCTTCTGCAATTCGGCTCAGCACGCTCTGCAGGTTCGGCCTACCAAAGGCAGCCGTTGTATGGCTGATTTTAGCCATCCTGACCTGAAGTGAATAGCCGAATGTTGTTTCGGCAGCGTAGTGAATAACCCTCTTTAGTCTTTCTAGACTTTGCAAAGGCGTTTGACACAGTACCCCACAAGTGGTTAGTTTACAAACTGAGGTCGATGGGCATTGAAGAACCAATATGTACATGGGTAGAAAACGTGTTGCAGGACCACATCCGGAGAGAAGGGAGAAATGGTCCAAAGTGGTGAGTGGAGGGCCCCAGGGTTCAGCCTTGGGGCCAATTCTGTTTATCTTGTTAATAAAGCTAAAGAAAACACGACACGTGCCCTGAGCGCCATTCACTTAGCTAGGTCACTGGACATCGCCACCATTCTCCTATCTACGGATGCCAAAAAGGCGTTGGATAGGGTAGATTGGGTTTTTCTGAAGATGACCCTGACCTACATGGGGGTAGGGACCGAGTTCTCCACATGGATAGATAGCTTATAATCCCATCCGACAGCTCATGTACGACTCAACAGGGTCGCTTCTGCTGACTTCTCACTTTTCAATGGCATGCGTCAGGGATGCCCACTATCCCCCATCCTGTTTGAGTTGACCTTAGAGCCCCTTTTGTGCCGCATACGGAACAACCCGAACTTTCCTGGATTCTCTGTGGGAGGGTCGACCCATAAAGTGGCAGGCTATGCGGAGGACCTGAACCTTAACGTGCCCATCGCGGTTGTAGAATCCTTTTCTTCTTCCTTTACTTTTAAATGGGCTTCACATAGTATTAAATATCTAGGGATCTTCCTGACATCTTCCCTTGGAGGGATCTTCTCGGCCAACTTCCCGCCATTCCTTACTCAGGTAAAACTTGACCTACAACTTTTGGCGAAGAACATATTTACCTGGTTTGGCCGGAATAGCATCCTCAAAATGAACGTTTTGCCCCGCCTCCTCTATCTCCTCCAGACTCTGCCTATACACATCCCGACTAGCTTTCTGAAAAAGGTGAAGCAGGAATTTGGCAGGTTTCTCTGGGCACATAAGGGCCACCGTCTCAGCCAGCTGCTTATGTCTCGACCTAAACATAGAGGGGGCATTGGGTTCCCTGATCCCTTATACTACCACAAGGCTGTTCATATGGCCAGGGTGCTAGATTGGTGCCAGGGAGGGGACGGAGAAGCGATGGATCCCAATGGAACAGTCATGCTCCCCAATTCCCCTTGGGGGCCTACCTTGGCTAGATAGGAAATATACAGGCCACCTCCGGGCTCACCCGCTCATCGGCCCCACTCTGGCCATCTGTAGAGCAGACAGGAATTGCTGTAAGTCTTATACAAGTTAATGTTGAGCTGGACTGTGATTGCTCTCAAAGGTGTTTATCCTACGATACTCTACTGCTATTTTGGTTTTCCTTGACCTGCCTTTTTGTATATTATATACGACCGTTATTTTTCTACTGTGCTGAAAAACCTATAAATAAAGAATTTATTAAAAAAACTTGTGTTGTGTTTTTGTCTAATGAAAGGTGGACGTGACCTGAATCTAGTTTGTGGTGTGTGGCTGAGGAAACAATGTGCTTCAGCACTGCAGGACCTCTGGAAGGGGTCCCATCTAGGAGGGGGTGTGAGGGACTCTCCTGATACCCCGCCTGGTATCTCTGCCAAATACCACTTCCCTGCTCTGTACCTTCCCGGCTGGCATATACCCTCGTACCCTCAGGGACTAGACAACACTAGAGTGATGGACTCTCCTGATACCCCGTCTGGTATCTCTGCCAAATACTGCTTCCCTGCTCTGTACCTTCGCAGCCGGCATGAACCCTCATTCCCCCAAGAACTGGACAACATTAGTGTGACAGACTCTCCTGATACCCCGCCTGGTATCTCCGCCAAATACTGCTTCCCTGCTCTGTACCTTCCCGGCCGGCATATACCCTCGTTCCCCCAAGAACTAGACAACACTAGTGTGATGGACTCTCCTGATACCCCGCCTGGTATCTCCACCAAATACTGCACCCCTGCTCTGTATCTTCCCGGCCGGTATATACCCTTGTTCCCCCAAGAACTAGACAACACTAGTGTGATGGACTCTCCTGATACCCCACCTGGTATCTCCACCAAATACTGCTTCCCTGCTCTGTATCTACCCGGCCAGCATATAGCCTTGTTCCCCCAAGAACTAGACAACACTAGTGTAAGGGACTCTCCTGATACCCCGCATGGGATCTCCACCAAATACTGCTTCCCTGCTATGTATCTTCCCGGCCGGTATATACCCTTGTTCCCCCAAGAACTAGACAACACTAGTGTGATGGACTCTCCTGATACCCCACCTGGTATCTCCGACAAATACTGCTTCCCTGCTCTGTATCTTCCCGGCCGGTATATACCCTCGTTCCCCCAGGAACTAGACAACACTATTGTGACGTACTCTCCTGATACCCTGTCTGGTATCTCCGCCAAATACCACTTCCCTGCTCTGTATCTTCCCGGCCGGCATATACCCTCGTTTCCCCAGGAACAAGACAACACTAGAGTAATGGACTCTCCTGATACCCCGCCTGGTATCACTGCCAAATACCGCTTCCCTGCTCTGTACCTTCCCGGCCGGTATATACCCTCGTTCCCCCAGGGACTAGACAACACTAGTGTGACGTACTCTCCTGATACCCCGCTTGGTATCTCCGCCAAATACCACTTCCCTGCTCTGTATCTTCCTGGCCGGCATATACCCTCGTTCCCCCAGGAACTAGACAACACTAGTCTGGGGTAAGAACAATGAATGACTTTATTTTCATACAGGACAAACCTTTTTTAGGCAATAAGGGACACTCCCCCTCATCAATAAACATGAATCACACCCAACCGAGAACCAAGAGGAACAGATAAAAACAACTTTCAAGTAGTAAACCCCCCTAATGCACAGGGGCATGTAGACCCGTATCTCATCAGTCTCAGGGCCTGTGATCAGGAAGGTGGAGGAGTCAGGCAGATGATAAAAGTATCACAATATAGTTCCAGGCGCTTTGGCTACATTCAATGGCATATTTATCAAAACTGGAGCAGCTGTGCACGGCAACCAATCAGCTTCTATTTTTAGTTTGTTCAGGTAAGATTAGTTAATGAAGTAGAGAAGCTGATTGTTTGCCATGCACAGCTGCTCCAGATTTAATAAATTCCCTTCAATGTGTATAATACGCTGAGTCTTAGGGTCAGGTTTAGACTTGTTCCTCTCATCATATAGATAGAAGAAGTTTGCCGCTCCCAGCGTTGTGTAAGAAGTGACTCTTATGAAGGTGTCACAAGAATAACCTTCCCATCTTTCTGGGTTTTTTTCCTGCCTCAGGAGTTCCTTCCAAGAAACACTTTGTCAGACCTGTTTGGAACTGGAAGGTCTTTATATAAAAGTAGAAGTTTAACGCTCCCAGTGCCGAGTTCCAGAATCTTCAGAAATTGGACACTTCACCTTTCTACAGTGTCACCATCAGGGGGGGTACGATTAGTACTCCTATGAGGGTCCCAGGTGGCCAGAGGGGCCCAGGCTCCAAGCAATGATGTTTGTAATAGATTGCTATGTACAGTTGAATTGGTATGGTCCAGCCCTCCCCTGTGCAAATGGTCCCTTCCTGAGTACCTGCGTGTAGAATTTTTTTTAAAATTTACCTGGCAGAAGCAGTGAAGAGCAAGGTGGCAGTGAAGCACAGGTGCAGGAGAGGAAAGTTACGTTTTATTTCCAGCAGTCAGCAGACATCCCGGGGAGGGGTTGAAGGAGGAGAGGGACACTGACCGATGCTGTGGGGGGGGACGACACCCATCGATCGATTGATCAGGATAATAAGGATACATGTATATATAAGATCAGGATAAGAAGGATACATATAGATAGATATTGATGACAGGAATATACGATGTGTGTATATGTGACTACAAGACTATTATAATATATACACTTAGTGGCCAGATTATTATGACCACCCCATCAGTACTTCGTTGGGCCGCCTCGTGACTCCACGAGATGATGAAAGGTGATGCGAGGAAGCTGACGCGGCACTGTTGCCCTTCTGTTGTCTTGTACCAGTCTTGCCACTCTCCGTATAGATAGATAGATAGATAGATAGATAGATAGATATTGATGACAGGAATATATACGATGTATGTATATGTGACTACAAGACTATTATCCTCTACAATACATTGTCAGTATGAAGAGAAATTAAACAAATATATCTGCTTACATGTGATGAAAGTTATACAGAACTGAAGATGCGGTGCTTGTGAAGGATGCTGAGAACAATAATCTGATCTATGTAACTACATCATAATATGCAGGAATAGTTCAGTGTTACATACGTATCTCTATTATAACCAGATACTCTCCAGGTTCCCAAGATGATGAGGTGTTACTGCTATGTCATAATGATAATAATACTTATGGTAATTCATGTGAATATATGTGTTACTATCAAAATTCCACCTAATACCCAAGCAGAGTCCATGTTACCTTAATATCCTAGGCTACTATTAAAGGGAGAGTGTACGTCCATTACAAGAGGGGGGTGCATAATTCTGAGCCTGATGAAGGGGACCCCCTGAGGCCCCGAAAGCGCTTGCATTGAATGGCAATGTGTCATTAAATGGACTTTTGCTAAATTACTATTATGGAGTGCTGGTGACATTATTTCTTCATTTTAGTTCTTCACGGTGCCATCCGTGGCCATTGCAAGCACCCACCCGTGTTCTCTTTGATGTGCTGGTAAGGAGCGCAGCAAGACCTCTGGTTCTGCATAATGTAAGGCGACACATCAGAGTTCCCCTAAGTTTGGGAGCCTCATTGAGACCTGGATATGTAGTGACATGAAGTGTACAGATCCATCTTGCACTTCCTCTAGATTCCTTCTTCCGGGGGCATGGTTCCCTCTGATCGGCACCATGGCCATTGCACATTAGTGATAAGGTAAATACGGTAATTTGTGAAAGTTTCCCCCACTCAGCATGCGCCTCTATTACAGGTCATGAGGTAAATGACCCCCGGTGGTGGTGGTGGTGCAGTCCACGTAGTGGTCAGCTGAATATTGGCATCCATTAGGCAGCGTTATTGTAGTCCTCTGTTGTATCCGGGGACATTGGCTGCAGCTTCCACAGTGGAATGTACCTTTAATCATGCAATGGACCCTTCCCCTCTCCCCCTCGGGGTGACAGTGTACCATATGGACCTTTCCTACCAGGAAACAATCTTGGGTGTGGATGTTCTATGTGCTGATTATCGGGTTCTGTGTAAGGAAGTGCCAATGTGAAGTATTTCCCTGAGGGGAGTATGCCGGCCTCTATGTTGAGTCACAGTTTGGGTGGTGCCATCATTCATGGATTCCTTCTTCCCATATTTCGGAGTCTTATAGAAAAGGGACTCTCTAGGGACAGCAGTTGCTCTTTTGAAGGCCTGTTTAGGGCAACGTTTGCTGTAGCCTCCCAACCATAGTCTTGTCAATATAAAAGAAAAATATATACCGTATTTTTCGCTCCATAAGACGCACTTTTTTCCCCCCAAAAGGAGGGGGGAAATGTGCCTGCGTCTTATGGAGCGAATCCCGGCACCCGAGACATGCAGTTTCGGGCGCCGGGCGAGTAGTAGGAGCCACTGCTCGTTTAATACGAGTGATCTAATGAGATCGAGATCACCATAGAGCAGACAAAGAACGGAGGTTCTTCGTCTGCTCTGTGTGATCACTGAGACCGTGGCGCTGTAATTACAGCGCCACCTGTCTCAGCGGTCACTAACTGCAGCTTCTGTCACAGCTTCTGTCGTAGAAGCTGTGACAGAAGCTACGGTCTGTCGAGTGCTCCATAAGGCGCACCGGACCTCCCTGCGTCCTATGGTCCAGTGCATCTTATGGACCGCAAAATACGGTAACAACAAATATAGCACAAATAAGAAACAGCCAAAACTAATAACAACACCAAAACAAAAGGGAAATCCCACATCCACCATATGCACATATCGATAATAGTGATGGGCCGATCACCCCTGTGTTAGGTTGGTATTCGAACACCCGAACGGCCGAAAAGTTTGAATATGAACTTGAACCTAATACAAGTCAATGGGGTCGACTTTTACTTTTCCCATTTAAGAGGGCTTATAGGCAAGTTATTGACCATAAAAGGGTATGGGGATCCGGGTACTGCCCTGATGGACATGTATGGGGATCCGGGTACTGCCCTGATGGACATGTATGGGGGTCCGGGTACTGCCCTGGGGGACATGTATTGGGGTTCGGGTACTGCCCTGGGGGACATGTATGGGGATCCGGGTACTGGAGCAGTGATTTAACATTAATTAAAGTGAAACAATAAAAATGAAAAATTCCTTTAAATATGGTGCCTGGGGGGGGTCCTTTTAACCTGCCTGTGAAGTGGGAGATCTGTACGATGTATAGAACCTGCTGCAACAAAACTGACATTTAAAAAAAAAAGACTTTTTTTTTTCTCTTAAAGTGTGCAGTTCCCCCGCCCAAACAATACCAGGTCATTAAGGTCTGGTAGGAATTTTAAGGAGCTCCACCCCCAAAAATGATGGGAAAAAACATGGGGTCTGTGACGATGATGGGGGATTTGAGTCTGAATATTGCAGAATAGAATTTGTTTGTTTCCCCAGTTCAGAGCACCTGCAGTCTTCATTTATTCCCTTTTATTTTTCCCTTTTATTTTGCTGTTGTATATATATTTTGTCTCTTTTATTAAATCTTTTTCTGTATATTTTCTGCACCGTTTCTTTTATTAAAGGACGATATTAGAAATCGTTAAGCTTATCTCTACGCTCTAAATACGAACTTAAAGTATCCTTGCTCTTTGAAGAGTGCTACTGTATAGTGATTCCTGTCATATTCCTGTCTGAGAGGACAGCGCTATCACAGGCATTGTTTAAGTGTTTTGAATAGTCGCAGCATTTGCTGGGAACGGTCTGTATTCTGGAAAATACATGGTGGCAGTGGAAGTTTGGTGGGTAAAGGGTTAACTGTGGAGTTAACCAACCCTGGTGACGTCCGCTCTCAGTCTGCTGGCCTGAGATTGTTGTCCTGCGAGCTGGGAAATCTCTGCGCAGGGTGAGGCTGAGAGTGCTATCGCCACGTCCTTGTGACGCTCACGCTCGGTTCAGACTTGTGTATGGTCACGTGGGATTGACGTACAGCGGGTCTGGGCCGGGCGTACGTCACAGGGTCCCTCCTAAAATTCCATACCAGACCCATGATCCGAGCATAGGCCTGGCAGGGCAGGAAAGGGGGGGGGGGGGGGACGAGCTAGCGCCCCCCCCCTCCCTCACCAGGCCACATGCTCCCGGCACTGGGAGAATGTCCCTGTGCCGATGGAGACAAGGGCCTCTTCGCCACAACCCTGACCCGGTGGTTGTGGGGGTCTGTGGGCAAGGGGTATTATTTGCATCGGGGTACCCCCTTAATGAATGAATTAATTAATTAATGCATTCCCTTACTCATTCCCTTGTGAATGAGTAAGGGGTACTTGTACTACCCATGCAGTAAAGGGTTAAGGAAAATAGTTAGTAGAAAGTCCAGACTTTGGATAAAATCCTTTAATTGAAAAAAAAACAAAAGACAAGTTTTTGACAATTCTTTTCTTTAAAAAAATTAAATGGATCCAGCGACGTAATCCCGGGTCAATCACGACGTCCAGCATTGTCCATGACGACGACAAAATAAAACAATAAAAAATAAATAGAAATAAAAAATAATAAAAAACCTGCCGTCCCGTCCGCTCCCCGCCGCATAATGGCATTTTGACAGATGCTGGCAAAACATAAACAATTGGCCTTAGCTAGCTGTCACCGCCCAATTGTGTAGTTTGCCGGCATCTGATAGGTGAGACATGATTGGGCAGAGTCATCATGACTTTGGCCAATCATAACTATAAATGAGTACTGAGCCCTGATTGGGCAAAGTCTTGCACCTGACCTGTGGTCAGACTTTTCCAACTAGATCTTTGGAGGGCTCTTTGCAGTATGGGACATTGCGCCATCAAATAGACCGCAAACATCCCATAAAGTTCGGTGTTCGGCGAACGCTCAAACAGCCAATGTTCGATTTGAACCGGCGGACCTTACCTAGTCTTTAGATGCATCTCTCCTCCATTACATTTATGGCAGAGGGGTCCCTCTTTCTATAGAGACAAATAACCATTGGTCAACCATTGGGCATGACAGCCAACACAGGCCAACCATTGGGCGTGACAGCCAACACAGGTCAACCATTGGGCGTGACAGCCGACACAGGCCAACCATTGGGTGTGACAGGTGACACAGGTCAACCATTGGGCGTGACAGCCGACACAGGCCAACCATTGGGTGTGACAGGTGACACAGGTCAACCATTGGGCGTGACAGGCGACACAGGTCAACCATTGGGCGTGACAGGCGGCACAGGTCAACCATTGGGCGTGACAGCCGACACAGGCCAATCATTGGGTGTGACAGGCGACACAGGTCAACCATTGGGCGTGACAGCCGACACAGGTCAACCATTGGGCGGGACAGCCGACACAGGTCAACCATTGGGCGTGACAGCCGACACAGATCAACCATTGGGCGTGACAGCCGACACAGGTCAAACACCATTTTGATTTCTTAGACCGTTTCCTGGTAGAGGTTGTATTACAAAGACATACTGGTACAGATTGATTTGAGGTGGATGATATCGGATGATGTTGGATGATTTGAGGTGGATGATATCTGATGATTGGAGGTGGATGATATCTGATGATTGGAGGTGGATGATATCTGATGATTTGAGGGGGTTGATATCTGATGATTGGAGTGGGATGATATCTGATGATTGGAGGTGGATGATGTCGGATGATTGGAGTGGGATGATATCGGATGATTGGATGTGGATGATATCGGATGATTGGAGGTGGATGATGTTGGATGATTTGAGGTGGATGATGTCGGATGATTTGAGGTGGATGATGTTGGATGATTTGAGGTGGATGATATGAGGTGGATGATGTCTGATGATTGGAGGTGGTTGATGTCGGATGATTTGAGGTGGAGGATATCAAATGATTTGAGGTGGATGATGTCGGATGATTGGAGCGGGATGATATCAGATGATTTGAGTTGGATGATATCTGATGATTGGAGGGGGATGATGTCGGGTGATTTGAGGTGGATGATGTTGGATGATTTGAGGTGGATCGTATCGGATGATTGGAGGTGGATGATGTTGGATGATTTGAGTTTGTTGAAACTTTACAAGTTGAAGTAAAATGTGATGATGTTGGATGATTGGAGGTTCATGAGTTTCCGAATGCTATTCAGGTCTGTGAGCCGAGGTGTCATAATTCTTTTCAGATGACACCTTGCTGTTTTTTTGTGTTATAACGTGCACAAACTTTCATTTTCTCCTACAACACCTACTACGACATTTTCCCTCTACAACAATTCTATGGTTAAAAGTTCAGAGGCAATAGTGTAGTGGTTAGAGTACTGGTTTGCCATTGTCAAGGTCACAGGTTCTAATCCAGCGCAGGGAGAATAATGGATAATGTTTTTTTTTTCTTTGCTTTTGAATTGGCATTCTCCTAACATTCCTACCAGACCTAAAGGGTCTGGTATGAATTGAGGGGGTACCTCAGGCTTTTTTTTCCCCATCTTCTGCAGACTGTAAAAAAAAAAAATGTCATTCCCCCCCCCAATGTCAACGAATTTCGGCCAGACTACCGCTAACGAATTAAAAAAATGATTTTGTTTGTTTCAAAACAAAACTAAACAAATGTTTTGCTGGTGCACATGTCTAGCCGCTAGTGGCGTGCAGTTCTCCCTCCAGCCAAGCTATAGACACCCGCCATGCCAGTCCCAGCCTCGCACAAGGGACAGCAGAGACAAGGATCGCCAACAGTAGGGGGGCACCCTCCTCAGCAGCATACTAGTGAACAGGCAGCCCAATGACTTGTATGTAAAATCCAGGGGCCAGCTGTAAACAACAGTACCATTGGGATAACGGCTACTGCAAGGATTTGGGTATTTTAAATGTTGCCCTCTTAGTAACATGAGAAGACCCTCCCCCATGTTATTTCTTTTTCATTGGCATATGTCACCCATGGCCAGCACAGCTTCCCGTGCCTTTTTGATAGTAGTTTGCCTATTAGACCTTAAAAAAATCCAGAACATACAAACAAAATTGACCTCCCATAGACCTTCAGTGAACGGAACCTGGGCAGATTCCCTCATCTCTAATGATAGTGTAATATTCTTCAGGAATTGGGCCCGATCTGAGGTATGAAGGTGCAGGAATTGGGGCCGATCCGAGGTTTGATGGTGCAGGAATTGGGGCCGATCCGAGGTGTGAAGGTGCAGGAATTGGGGCCGATCTGAGGGGTGAAGGTGCAGGAATTGGGGCCGATCCAAGGTTTGAAGGTGCAGGAATTGGGGCCGATCCGAGGTTTGATGGTGCAGGAATTGGGGCCGATCCGAGGTGTGAAGGTGCAGGAATTGGGTCTGATCTGAGGGGTGAAGGTGCAGTACAAGTCCCAGTAGTCCCCAATCACAGGGCACACATACGGAGCTAGATGACCCAGCAGTCCTCATCTTCTACTGGTCTCTTTCCTATGAGACCCTCCAGCCATATGTCTCTCGTGTCTATTACTGAAGTAAAATTGATGATACTGACAACCCTTTCCAATGTTCTCCTCCATCTCACATCTCTGGAGATTGGAATGAGATGATAGGATGCCTTACGTATCCATATCCTGTACATTCAGGTTCAGGGAGGTATTGGGGGCATGTAGGCAACACTTATATATACACTGTATGGTCACACACACTAATGGGTCTGTTTATAAATGTTGTTGCTCAGCTTTCACGCAGGAGATACACAAATTTCATTTGATTCAATTGGAAGAAGTGTGTATCTTGGATGAAAGTTGTGTGAATCATGGGTGAAAATATAAACATATCTCTGTGTTGTTGCACCCTATTATTATGAATGTGAAAGGTAATCCAGCGTCAATCACGATGTACGACACCCGCCAAAATAAAGTCCCGCCACATGATGAACGTCCGAACCAGACGAAAACTCGCCACACAATGACATTCAGCCCGAAAGTAAACAGATGGGCGGAGCGGCCTGTGACATCTCGGGGCTCGCTTCGTCCATTTGACATTGTCAGCTGTCAAATACTACATAGCAGGGGCGTAAGTAGGAGGTGGTTGATATCGGATAATTGGAGGTGGATGATGTTGCATGATTATTTTTTTTTTCATTGGCACATGTCCCCCATGGCCGGCACAGCTTCCTAGTTTGCCTATTAGATCCAGAAAAAAGTCCAGAACATGCAAACAACATTGACCTCCCATAGACCTTCAGTGAATGGAACCTGGGCAGATTCCCTCATCCCTAATGATAGATACATACAGAAGACATATGACCATACTTGAAGTTTTGATCTATTATATATGGTCTGGATACCATGTGAACATGTGATGTATCTTCCTGTACTAGGTGAGCAGCACTTTGTGGATCAGCACAGGAAGGAGCTCATCCAGCAGATTACTGCGGTACATCCCGTGTTGGACAATCTACTACAAGAAGGTCTTCTGACTCAGGAACATTATAACACTGTGAAGGCCGAGCAGATAACCCAGGAGAAGATGAGGAAACTCTATGACTTCAGCAGAGGATGGAGCTCTCCTGATAAAGATACGTTCTATCAAGCTCTCAAAGCCAACAATCCCGAGGTCATGGAAAACCTGGAAGGATTATCAGGTAATGTTACTTAATAAGTCCTCATCATACCAAAGATTGCCATAGAATTTTGCCCAGGGATAGGCAACCTAAGGCCCGTGTGCCAGGGTGGGCATGCAATGTCATTTTCAGTGACACCTGGAAGATTCCCAAACTTGTGTGCAGGGTTAGATTACAGCAATTCTGCCATAGGCTCTAATTGACACCTCACCAGGATCAATTACAAAGCTTGGCCTGTTCCTCTGGTGCAGGAATTGTGGCTGATCCGAGGTGTGAAGGTGCAGGAATTGGGGCCGATCTGAGGGGTGAAGGTGCAGGAATTGGGGCCAATCCGAGGTTTAAGGTGCAGGAATTGAGGCTGATCCGAGGTGTGAAGGTGCAGGAATTGGGGCCGATCCGAGGTGTGAAGGTGCAGGAATTGGGGCCGATCCGAGGTGTGAAGGTGCAGGAATTGGGGCCGATCTGAGGTGTGAAGGTGCAGGAATTGGGGCCGATCTGAGGGGTGAAGGAATTGGGGCCGATCTGAGGGGTGAAGGAATTGGGGCCGATCTGAGGGGTGAAGGAATTGGGGCCGATCTGAGGGGTGAAGGTGCAGGAATTGGGTCTGATCTGAGGGGTGAAGGTGCTGTATAAGTCCCAGTAGTCCCCATTCACGGGGACACACATCCGGAGCTAGATGACCCAGCAGTCCTCATCTTCTACTGGTCTCCTATGAGACCCTCCAGCCATATGTCTCTCGTGTCTATCACTGAAGTAAAATTGGTGATACTGACAATCCTTTCCAATGTTCTACTCCATCTCACATCTCTGGAGATTGGAATTAGATGATAGGACGCCTTACGTATCCATATCCTGTACATTTCCTGTAGACATCTGGTCAGTCCACCCATTAGAAGAGTTCAGGAGCTTTCATCAATCCCACAATCACATTGTGTCTTCATATTTTATTTATCATTGATGGAAATTATCTTCTGAGATGGTCCAGTGATCCATAAATGACTGGATGACCCCAAACTTGATGGTTATGTGTGTCATGGTTGGGGTCATCCTTTGTCTATAATCCTAAGGAGAAATCAGCCCCGTGTCACATGACACATCCTGCTGGGAGATTTGGGTGTAATCGTAGTTGTGTACATGGATCAGACACATCATTATTTTGTTGGGGGGGTCAGTCATATAATTACTGCCCCCCAGCAAAAGCACAGCGCTCCCCGACATGTGCAGGATCATTTTTTATTTTAAAGGATAATGAATAAAAACATCCTCACAAAGATTGCAGTACAACATTTAGCCATAATCACAGGAGTTCAACCGTGATGCGGCATGCCAGCTGGCTGATCGGCGTCTTCTGTGTCAAACACTTCTTATGGGTTATTTCCGATATCACAACAAAGGAGTGATACGCTTGTTGTACTGCAATCCTTGTTTTTATCCATTAAAATAAATAATTATCCTGAACAAGTCGGGGCACACTGTGTTTCTGTTTTAGATATCGAGTCAATGTCCCCTAGTCCTTAACCTTCCTGGCGGTAATCCCGAGTGAGGCTCGAGGTTCATTTTCATTACCAAAAGCGGTAACCCTGAGCCACACTCGGGATCACACAGTGCGTTACTTACATGTCCACGATCCCCGCTGTGTCCTCCGGCCGATGCCCGCATCCGTCTTCTGGTTTCCGTCCCTTGCGAGCGTCCGCGTCGCAGGGGGGCGGAACCGGTGGGAAATTTAAAAGTAAAAAAAATTAGAAACGCGGCCGTACGCCCCCCTACGCTCACCTCATTTGCAGGTCCGTAGGGGTGCGGGT
>NW_017308374.1:187347-190408 GCF_000935625.1 Nanorana parkeri | reverse complement strand
TCACTGTGAAGCCCGTCTGCAGTGCGGGGCCCCGCGGCCTGGTACCATTTGATCCACGGACCGGTACCGGTCCGCGGCCCGGGGGTTGGGGACCACTGCTCTACACCATCCCAACAGTAGATAGTATAGCGTGGGGGGTGCAGTTACTTATCTGTCCTGTTGTTGGGTCAGTTCAGAAAATTTCATTGTAACAATCTCTGATGGTTAAACTAGACCGTTATCCATTCATATATTCATAGTTACATAGTTACATAGTATTTGGGGTTGAATAAAGACATACGTCCATCAAGTCCAACCCATATAGGTCCACGCATCATCTCATTCTTAGGAATACTGGTATCCCTGGATATTATGGTCCCTCAGGAAATCGTCCAAAAGTTTCTTGAACAATTCCACACTCTTAGCTGAAATCACTGCCGGTGGCAGCGAGTTCCAGACCCTAACCGCTCTTACTGTGAAGAACCCCCTTCGCCCCTTGTGCTGGAATTTTTTTTCCACCAACTTTAGGTGGTGGCCTCTAGTCTTTGTTATGGGGTTAATCTTAAATTATATTAAATGAAATTTTTTTTTACTAACTGTGGCGATATGCTTTTCGCACTCTATTTTAGCTTCCCGGATTACTAGTTTGCATTTTTTGTTACATTCCTTGTAGTTAAGGAACGCCAATGCCGTCCCTTCCATCTTATATTTTATAAATGCCATTCTCTTGAACATGTAGTTTTACAGTTTTATTTAGCTATATAGGTTTAGTCTTTGATCTTTTGTTTTTGTTACCCAATGGTATACACTTTGAAATAGCAATATGTAATGTGTTCTTAGAACTGTCCCACATCTGGTCTGAGTTTAGGTTGTGAAATGAGTTTTCCCATTTTATTTCCCCCACTAGTTTGCGCAGCTTATCGAAGTTGGCCCTTCTGAAATGTAGGGTTCTTGTCCGTCCCGCCCTCTTTCCTTTCCTGTATTCAATATTAAAAGTAATCACATTGTGATCACTATTACGCGGAGTCTCCCCAATTGCAATATCCTCAATTAACTCCCCATTATTAGTAATGATTAAATCTAGGACGGCGTTTCTCCTAGTTGGAACCTCCACCATCTGTTCCAAGAAATTATCTCGCAACAAGTTCAGAAATCGGCCCGCCTTTGTCGATCCTGAGGTACCATTAGCCCAATTTATGTAGGGGTAACTGAAGTCGCCCATCACGACTACATTGCCCTCCCTCCCAGCTATTTCTATTTGGGAGTGTAGATTTGCTTCCCCCTCCTCCCCTATATTCGGAGGTTTATAGCAAATACCCACAATAAGTTTAAGGCTAGTGTCCGCCATATCGAGCTCCAGCCATAAGGATTCCACGTCTTCTCCATTATTAGACGTGATATAGTCCCTTATATGCATATTTAGATCGTTTTTAACGTAAATGCAACCCCCCCCCTTCTCCCACACCTGCCCCTCCTGAACAGGTTATACCCATCTATATTAGTAGCCCAATCATGTGTGCTGTCTAGCCAGGTTTCCGCTATTCCCACTATATCGAAGTCGTCTTCGAGTATCATAATTTCAAGCTCTTCTAATTTATTTACTAGACTTCTAGCGTTGGTGTACATACATTTCATTCCTGTCTTGTTATGGGACAAAAGTTTACATCCTTCTTGTTCCCCACTAGTTTTATTGTTTGGCCTTGACGTTGTTCGTTTCTAATTTTATTCACTTCTGACAAGGTATTTCCCCCCCCCAGAAATGCTGCACCTTCCCCATTAAGGTACAGCCCGTCTCGGCTGTAGAGCCGGTAGACAACTGCGAACTCAGCCCAGTTCTCCAGGAAACCAAATCCCTCCTTCTGACACCGGCTCCGGAGCCACTTGTTAAGCTCCCTCAACTCGTGCTTTCTGTCCAGAGTGGCTCTTGGCACCGGTAGTATCTCTGAGAATACTACCGTGGAGGTCCTTTCCTTCATCCTAGCATCTAATTATCTGAACTCCCGTTTTAGGACACTCCAATTTCCTCCTATTTTGTCATTGGTGCCGATGTGCACCATGATAACGGGGTCGTGCCCAACCGCATCTAGTAATCTATCAATTCGTTCTGCAATGTGCCGAACACGGGCCCCCGGTAGGCAGCACACTGTTCGGCACTCACGGTTCCGATGACAGATTACCCTCAGTCCACCTGATGATGGAATCTCCCACCACCAGGATCTGCCTCTCCTGACCCTCCATCCGGCTCCCCTCCTCGCCTGCGGATAGAGGATGCGTCCTGCTCCAGCAGTGTCCCCCCTGAACTGGTATCCCCAACATCATGCAACCTGGCGTATTTACGGGGGTGAACCAGATCAGGGCTGACCTCTCTCGCACTCTTCCCTCTCCCCCGCCTTCTAACAGTAACCCAGCTCCCCACCTCGGGATCCTGCTCCTTCGACCCCCCCTCCTCGTCCAGACCACCCTCCACCACAGCCTGGTGCGTTTTGTCCAGACTCCTTTCCATGACTGTTATGCTCCTTAGTGTTGCCAGTTTCTTGCTTAGATCCAGAATCTGGGTTTCCAAACAAGCAACTCGCTCACATCTAGCGCAAATGTATTCCCCCTCTAACGCATGTTCAAGGAACGCATACATTGCGCACGACATGCACCTGGTTGCATACCCACTCATGGAAGACATTATTTTATTTCACCCTTCTTATTTATTTATTTATTTTTAATATTATGTTTATGTAAATCAAGACTACTTATTTGTGTACTTATTTATCTAAGGTTTAGTGGTTCACAAGTGGCACGTTCAATAACCTGTTTGTTAAACTAAATTTGAATAATTTAATTTATACCACCGCCCTGGAATAAGTTATACTATCTCCCAGTGGTTAGCTTACACAATGCCCTGCGGTTAAATTATATTAAATGAAATTTAATTAAATTGCACTAGCGCCTAGGGGTTGGATTTTTTTTTTTTTGCACTGTAATACTTTATAAATACTAACAGTTTAATATAACACTAACAGTTCAGTATATGCAATATACTAAAATAGCCCCCCTCCCCCCCTTTTTTTTTAATTACATGTTAATCATT
>NW_017308374.1:184266-187290 GCF_000935625.1 Nanorana parkeri | reverse complement strand
CGCGCGTCCGCTCCGGTCCCCCGCTCTCTGACACTGCCACCGGTCCCCCTCTCGGTCGGATCCTGCCGCCGGTCAGCTCCCGCCACCGGCCCCCTCTCGGCTCGGTCCCCTGACCTCCGCTCCCGCACTCCTGCACGCTGCGTGAGCGCACGCGTGCTCACTCACACAATACACTTTCGGGTCAACCTCTCGGGTCAACTGTTCCTTGTCTCTCGGGTCAATAACATTTTGATCCACGTTATTCACGGAATAATTTATAAGTTCATATATAACTTGATTTTCAATATATTTCACTACTGTTTCACTTGTCACATTTGAACCGGAGGAGTAGCTATGTTGATTTTTCTATTATGACCTAGCGCAACATTTTAGCTATTTATATTCACACGGGTTATATCACACATTGTTGCAGCTGGTAATCTGTTAGACACTTTATTTCTCCTATCGCAACTACTTGCCGTTTAAAATCAGGAAGCCGGGCAGCAAGTCATGATCCACCACCCGGCTTGCTGATAATTGGGGCAGACAGCACTGATATCGGTACTCGTACTGGATACAAAAAAAACCAGTATCGGTGCATCTCTAATGCTATTTAAACCGTTGGGGGTCACCACAACTTGGCAAATGTTACTAATGGTTCCCGGCCCTAGAAAGGTTGAGAACCACTGTTCTGAGAGGAAGATATTTCCCTGCACACAGCTTACTTCTTCTACAATCATTTATTATTTTCCAGCCAAACTGAAGAAGACGATGTCACATGACATGAGATTATCAGGTGAGTAGGACATCCACATGACATATCAGATCTCTTCTGGAGAAACATTGTGTTGTGTTGTAGTCTGGATGATGGGAGAATATTTGGACTTCTTCCACAATTCTCCTGTATTTCATGAGATATTTTCTTTTATGATACAATTCTGAGTTCTTATGGTTACAATGTTTCACATCATATTTCATGTTTGTATGAGGAATCAAATATTTGTCTTTCTCTTATAAAGACTTCAGAAAGGAATACAGAGAGTCTGTGGAAGAGATGTTCCAGCGGATTCCTGAATATAATTCCTGTAGGAGAGAGACTGTTAGTCTACAGAAAAGATACACCAAGTTATTAATGAGGAAGGGACTCCAGAAGATAGAGGAGAAAGAACAAGAACTAAGGAGTACAGGCAGAAGACATCTACAGATCATGGAGGAAAGATCTTCTGATGAATACTCCCCAATCACAATCCAGGACCTCTTTGCCCCCGATGAAGATGATTTCATCCCTAAGATTGTGGTGTTACAAGGACCTGCTGGGATTGGAAAAACAATGACCACCAAGAAGATCATGCTGGACTGGGCCTTTGGGAATCTCTACCAAGACAGATATGACTTTGTGTTTTATCTGAGCTGTAGAGAACTCAACACCATCACTGGAAACATAAACCTGGTGGGACTTTTATCCAGAAGCTGCAGACTGCAGTGGTCAGGTGACCTAGTGTCTATTCTAAGGGATCCTGGAAGTTATAGAAAACTTCTCTTTCTAGTTGATGGTTTTGATGAACTGAAGTGGACTCTGGGGGAGGAATCTCAGGTTTGTCATGATGTTTTTAAGGAAACTCAAAAAGAAATACTTCTCCAAAGCCTGCTCAGGAAACAGATTGTCCAGCAAGCTTCTCTGATCATCACCACGAGGTCCCTGGCCATGAAGAAACTGAAAACATTGATAGATGATCATCGCTGTGTGGAAATCCAGGGATTTAAAAGGGACGATCAGGGGGAATATGTCCATAAATTCTTTGTAAATGCAGAAGATGCAGACAAGGCTCTCCGTATAATAAGAGACAATGATATTGTGCACACCATGTGTGCTGTCCCCATCACATGCTGGATTGTCTGGACTGTAATAAAACAAGAAATAAAGAAAGATTTGGCTTTAATTCGATGTAAAACAATGACCTCCATTTACCTCCTCTACCTGGAGGTTTTACTAACCCATCACAGCAAGAAGGACCAGCCTGTGGATGGGAGACCTCGGGCCATCAACACCTGTCTGAGGAAGCTGTGTGCTCTGGCCCATGAGGGAGTTCTGAAGCAGCAAATCTTGTTTAAGGAAAAAGATCTACAAAGACATGGACTTTCTCTATCTGAGGTGGAGTCTGTGTTTCTGAATGAGAACATCTTCCATTGGGACCTCCGCAACCAGACCTACTACAGCTTCATCCACCTGAGTGTACAAGAGTTCATGGCTGCTCTGTATTATGGGCTGGATGGTGGTTCTGGAAATGAAGAAAGAAGGAAGGACTCTTTCCATCTGACAATCAGTGAAGGGAAATCACTAAGAGAAATCTTTATAAAACATTCACATTTGGCTTTAGCTGTACAATTCCTGTTCGGTCTCCTGGATGTAAAGATGGTGAAAACATTCTTAGAGGTCACACGGATCAACATCTCACTGCCAGCCAGATCTGTGATAGAAGAATGGGCCATGAAGGACATGAATGGGGAAATCAATATTGATGTCATTGTCTGTCTGTATGAGACTCAGGATGAGGACTTCATAAGGAGAGTCATATGTCAGAGATCAGTTTTGACGGTGTCAAGGCCTGACAGCAGGAGGAATGTGAGGAATTATTCCAAGCAGCTGGACTATTGCTTGAAGACTTTGAAGAGTAAAAGTTTTCAGTCATTAGATTTTGAATGACTCACACTGGATCCCGCGTGCCAGAAATCGTTATCTCTGGTTGTACACAGGAGTCGGAGTGTTCGGTAAGTGAGTGTGATTATTTCTAAGTGAATTGAGAAGAATCCGCAGAGTCTGAGCACCTTCTAGGCTGTAATGGGCAGGAACCTGCATACAGTATAATGGTGGTTATTATCAGACACGTCCTCCATGTACAGTTGGGCAAAAAAGTATTTAGTCAGCCACCAATTGTGCAAGTTCTCCCACTTAAAAAGATGAGAGAGGCCTGTAATTGGCATCATAGGTAGACCTCAACTATGAGAGACAAAATGAGAAACAAATCCAGACAAATCACATTGGCT
>NW_017308374.1:177065-184181 GCF_000935625.1 Nanorana parkeri | reverse complement strand
GGTGAGATCTTGCGTGGAGCCCCAGATCGAGGGAGATTATCAGTGGTCTTGTATGTCTTCCATTTTCTAATTATTGCTCCCACAGTTGATTTGTTCACACCAAGCTGCTTGCCTATTGCAGATTCAGTCTTCCCAGCCTGGTTGCAGGTCTACAATTTTGTTTCTGATGTCCTTCGACAACTCTTTGGTCTTCACCATAGTGGATAGCAATAAAGTTAGGTGGAGAAAAAAATGACATTGATTGAAAACATTTTTTTAAAATAATTAAATGAAAGAATTAAAAAGTGATTAAAAAGTAAAAAATATCAGTCCTTGTATTCAGTCCACAAAGAAGTGCCGTGCTTGTCTGATCCTCTGGTGGGTTCCTCCAGGTAAGTGATAGAAGATCCAAGTGCTCAATATTCGGCTTCTCTCCCATTTCTCTCCCATTTTCTGGTCTGTCAGATAATGTAAGAGGAGAGAAACCTCCAGAGACTGAGAGAAAATACACCAGACATACAATAAAGACACGGGGCTGATTTATACATCTTCCTATGCTCGGCGGCTCCATCTAGTGGTGGTATTGTCGTGCACACAAGATTGGTCCAGCTATACACTGGGTGGAAGATTTATGAATCAGCCCCATAGAGTAGAACATAGGGAACACATCATACCCCAATACCATTGTAATATGGCAGCCAGGACTCAAGTGGTGACCAGTAAACTTTCCTATAGATTGGATGTCTGTTGTGTCTTCTACTTCCACCATTTAATTCCGGCCTATTACTGCTGGATAATAAGTCATATGTCACATCTACAACCAGCTACAAAAGTCATTTCTTTCTAGTTCTATAGAATCTGCTGCTGTGTTTACTCCAAATGTAGAAGAATCAATTCCACCTGATAAACATGTGATGTCAGAATACCATGTCACTGACTCCGCCCATAAGAATCCTTCTGTTCTGTTATATGACATACAGAGGAAAGAAATCTCCCAAATATCTCATAGAAAGGATTCCCCATGTCCACCTCCAAGTCACATCATAAGGAGACCCACCCCTCCCCCGCTGTGCGGTATTATTATTTATATCACATTGGGGATTGTCCCCCATGGCAGGATCCAGACCCCCATTTCCTTTGTATGATAATACTTTACCTGGTGACCCTGAAAATGGCCCATCATCCAATCCCGAGACCGTTCACTCATCCCTAGTAATGACCACATGGAGCGAATGACCCCCCAGACCTTTCTCACACACATACTGCAAATCTACCTCAGGAGCCCAAATGTTATATTATATACCTGTTATAGGGTGACAACGCTCTGTCCTTGTCTGTCTGTTATTGGGTGACAACGCTCTGTCCTGGTCTGCCTGTTATTGGGTGACAACGCTCTGTCCTGGTCTGTCTGTTATTGGGTAACACCGCTCTGTCCTGGTCTGTCTGTTATTGGGTGACAACGCTCTGTCCTTGTCTGCCTGTTATTGGGTGACAACGCTCTGTCCTTGTCTGCCTGTTATAGAGTGACAACGCTCTGTCTTGGTCTGTCTGTTATAGGGTGACAACGCTCTGTCCTTGTCTGTCCGTTATAGGGTGACAACGCTCTGTCCTTGTCTGTCCGTTATAGGGTGACAACGCTCTGTCCTTGTCTGTCTGTTATAGGGTGACAACGCTCTGTCCCTGTCTGTCTGTTATAGGGTGACAACGCTCTTTCTGTCAGAGGTCACACATGTCAGAAGTCATAAATTCTCTGTGTCATTGTTATCTCACCATTTTCTTCTAGGTTTTTGTGCTGTAAATTTCAGAGATGGTGTGGTGAAGATGAAGAGTCCTCCTCCTCAGTACATGATGGAGAGTCCTCCTCCTCCTCAGGACATGATGGAGAGTCCTCCTCCTCCTCAGGACATGATGAAGGCTCCTCCTCCTCAGGACATGATGAAGACTCCTCCTCCTCAGGACATGAGATGGTTCCTGATAATCTTTCCTTTCTGAGGAACCTGGAGAGTAAAATTCAAATATTATGGTAAGAGAAATGTGTGATCCCAGCGGTGATGGGAAATGTGACGTCTTGTGATTGTTCCATCTCTCTGTGTTTCCTTGTAGCTCCGGCTGTCTTCCATCCTCTCCGATGTAGAATCTTCCATCACCTCTCCTATTCTCATGTCTTATCCCCCTTAATTATCTCCTCCATGGACCTCGGGGTCCTCCTAATGACCTCCCTTGGTGGGATTGTATAAAGAAAACTCGGATGGATTGGGATCATTTATCATTTATACATTTTATTTGGGTGTTTTATATGTTTTTTACTCTTTATATAACATTCTTCTCTTACAAATAATAATACGGGGCGCCCCCATAATCTGGTGGCACCATGGAATTATAAATAGAGAGCAGCAGAAGATGTTTTCCCCTCTGTCTCTAATTGAATCTTAGGACTGAGTTGTCTGAACAGAGCAGATGGGGGAAGGGTCTCTCTGACTAAATCATCTGTGAGTGTAAATGACAGTTTGAGCTACTGAGCTCTGTACACATCATGATTTGTACAGCAAACCAGGGAAGGACAGTGTAACAAGCCCTTCTCCTCTCTCCCGGCACTCCTCTGCTACTACTGGATCAAATTTCAGACCGCAACGTCTGATTTCTCGGTCGTCCGATGCTCCGGGATTGGAACTACAGCTCTGTGCCGTTCGTATCCAGTGGTGATAGCTCAGAACAAACACCAGGCAGGCTGTATGTAAGTTCCAACAGGAATCTGCTTTATTGGATGCACACAACACACTTTTATACAAAGCAGTTTGAACACCCCGCCCAAACCACCACCTTCCTATTGGTCAATTGTAAAGTATCCTCTAGTCCTCACTTAGGTCCTCTTGGCCATGCAAATGAGGACTTGAAACAGGGTCAGCGGGGATTGGTCCGATAGCTTGAATGGGAGGGCTGATATGTGTAATGACACAGAGACGTCCAAGGAGATAATTACAAACAGTCAAACACAGAGTGATTCAAACATAAGACAGGGCGGAGGACACACCACTATGTAATAGAATCAAGGAAACATACGTCCGTATTCCAAGGACCATGACAGACAAGCAGATAAACATGAGGAAAGACATTTGTTATGTTATAGTCCTGACAATAGCAAATATAGAAGATATGAAGGTCGTATCCTATGGACATTGACCACTCCGGAGTCTCTTCACTACCCTCTATTATACAATGTAGAGCTGAGCAGCCAGCTTCATGTTATTGTATTTTCTTCCTTTCTGTTTCATTTCTTCATTACAACTATTTATATATAAAATGTGGTGAGGACCGTCCTCCTTATATTGTCCTCCTGGAGGTTCCTACCCCACGGGGGGAGGATGTGTCTGTACCTTTTATGACTGTCTATTAATGTACCACGTGTCCTCAGAATAAGATCTCACTGGACTGTCTGCACTTAATATTCAGGAATGTTTGGGAATTATAGATATTTTTTGGATGATTTCCATAAAAACATTATATCTAGAACATTAGGGTTTTTTTCAGTTTAAGTCTGTGTTACACAACTTTAGTTCAGGGTTAGGCTAACTCCATCCATAGCACTGTGGTAAAGCTACAAATCCCATCATGCATGTGCCTCTGGGAGTCATGGCTGTCTGTGTCTTGCAATGTCCATTAGATTTGTAGCTGCCCCACAGCTGGAGGGATGGAGCTTTCCTACCCCTGTTCCAAGTTGCAGGACATTATTGACAGATCTCTCATGTAAAACATGACATTACCCAGCAGTCTATTCTCCCTGGAGTCCCTGGAGATGGTTATTTGCATATTTTCCCAGAGAACATTGCCATAAAGTCTTCCTATTGGCTGTATGTACCCATGGTAACCAGAACTTCCATCCCCGGCTGATGAGACCCATTAGACTGAAGCAGTGCTGTCCATGACTTGGGGTTCTGGTTCAGCACGGGTCATGTGATTGCTTTATATGTCCAGTAGATATTTATACAAATCATTGGTATGACTTCTCAGTAAATGACAATAAGTCCTTGTATTCATCCCAAAGTATCATTTCATGTCTCTATATTTCTCTCTGCAGTTTTATTGGATGTGGTTTATCTTCCTCGTCCTGTGATGTTCTCCGATCAATACTTATCACTAATCCATCTCTCACCAACCTGGAGTTATTACTTAATAATGTGCAGGACTCTGGAATAAAACTTGTGTGTGAGGGTCTCCGACATCCAGACTGTGCCCTGCAGGAGCTGAGGTGAGAATTATACTATAAATGATGTCATAATCTGCAGGACTCTGGAATAAAACTTGTATGTGAGGGTCTCCGACATCCAGACTGTACCCTGCAGGAGCTGAGGTGAGAATTATACTATAAATGATGTAATAATCTGCAGGACTCTGAAATAAAACTTGTGTGTGAGGGTCTCCGACATCCAGACTGTGCCCTGCAGGAACTGAGGTGAGAATTATACTATAAATGATGTAATAATCTGCAGGACTCTGGAATAAAACTTCTGTGTGAGGATCTCCAACATCCAGACTGTACCCTGCAGGAGCTGAGGTGAGAATTATACTATAAATGATGATCCGATGGCAGAGATCCTGAGGATCGGATATGTCAATGTCGGATTGTCTGATATTTGCTTGTTTTTAAAATATATTTCCCTGTGATTTTATGGGGTGCGCTATGATGTGTCATTGATTGTATGGTCTATGAATGTCATTGGAATGGTGCACAACGGTTTGATCTCCACACGTATATATTTCATGGATTAATAGTAGACAGATTTGGGGATTATTGTAGCATTATTATTATTTTATTAGTATTATATATGTAACTCTCAATGCTGCACTCTGAGCACTTCAAACTTTATAAAGCCCCATCAGTATAAAATAACACCACGCCCCTAAATGAACCACAAACTAAACAGTAACACAAAAATGCTCCAGTAAGAGTGGAAAGGGTTACATACAGGATGCTTGTCCAAAGAGCTAGCAATCAGAAGTGAAGTGCAATCTCTTATCTGACCCTAATCTCTTCCTATGCAGTCTGTCACCTTCTCCTCTCCCTCCAGCAGCTTCCAATACACTGACACTATGGCTGCCCTGTGCCCTCCCCCTTTTCAAATGAGGGGGCAGGTTTATCCAACATCTCCCTTATTGGCTGTTCTATGCCTGCTGGTGATAGCTCAAAGGTCATGCAGTGCATTATGGGTCATATACGTGCCTGATGACTGGAACCACCAACCATCCACTGTGACTATGAAGATAAAAAATAAAATGGCCTGCCCCAATCAGATGTGAGGTGAAGGTGTTGAGGATTGGTTAGATGACAAGTCATATCAGCCTTAAGCGTCTCCTCACACGTGTCTGTTCTCATGCAGCAATACTCATGGATCTCTCTGCATGGAAACGCAGGACAAGTAGAAGTCCCATTATTTCCTATGTGGCTGGTTCACATCTATGAGCCGCAGTGTAGTGTGAAAGGCAATCTATATGGGCCCATTCACACCTACAATGTGGACATTACCACGCCCACTGCAATGTACACGGAACAGTGTCACTCCAACCGAAGACTTTTCATGTGGCTGACAACTCCCCTATATTTCACAGAGGAGGGATAACCAATGTTCCATCATCCATCCAAATGTCCCAACATTACATTTTCTGAGACCCCGTACAAGGATCATTCATTGGAATGTGTCACTGGAGGAACTTCTCACCTCTCTTTCCTGTTTCCCCGTCCAGTGTAACTGATTTTGGAGCGACATTATGGTGCTGTGATGATCTTTGCTCCGTTATCACCACAAACTGAACTCTGACCACACTGGATATAACATTGTATAATGAGAAGATGTCTGACTCAGAAGTGGCTCGTTGTTGTGAGGTCCTCCGACATGCCGGCTTCTCTGTGGATAGAGGGTAAGATTTGTTATATTGGAGGTAACACACATACTAAGCTTCCCACAATCTTCCACAAGGTTTTACCTTTAAGGAGACTTTTTTCTCCTCCTGTACACATCCCAGCCCAGCACACCAGGCATACCGTCTGGTATCTCAATGGTCGGGTGGCCATGAGTGTGCCGGGCCCCTGCCATGGAGATGACCCCTCAGTATTGGGTGGGTGATTCACATGGAAGTTGGGGGCTCTATAAATGTGGGACACTTTTCACACCCCTATAGTGTGAGGACAGAGGGGATGGTTTGGTGTATTTGTATATCGGGGTCAGTTATGAAGAGATCACACATCCTGCCATGGACATACAATCTACGTCAGATCTACTCCCAGCATAGGAGACCACTGACATACATTGTACGGCTGCAGATTTGTACATTACACATCGCACACATTTCCAGGAAGACATCAAAATAGTTCCCATTAATGTGTATAAAAATGTCCATAATTTCTTCCGGACCGCAGTACCAGCCCCCCCTTTTCCATCATCCCAGGAACCCCTCCCCCGCTAACACTCTCATTTTATTCTTCTATGAAGGGGTGGATTCTGGACTATATCTATAGACAAAAGAAGAAGATAATCTGGAGGATGTGGAGCCGTCTCCTCCTCTTCAGGTAATACACGGATCCCGATATGAAGACAATGTCCAGGATGGAATGATATCACATTGGACCTGTTCATGAAACTGATGATTCAGCTTTTTCCTTTTCTTCGGGTTCAGCGATGAGAGATTCTACTGAACGTCATTCCGGATCTGAGCCATGAATTTCTCCTTCCTCCATTTTATATTGTATTGTTACTCCTTCATGTATTCATTACTACAAAATACAAATGTGATTGTTGGATCTTCACCACAAAACTCCCCCCCACTGATGAGACCCGGAACGCCGGAACATTCCTACTACACAAGGACAAGACACCGACCACCCAGTCATCTCCATCCTTCATCCCAATTCTCCTCTGTGGATGGAGGACACACCGGACTCTCTTCTTGGACCTGAAGGAGCTCCGCCCACCAGTCTCTGTATCCCCGGACACAGGTCTAAGACATTCCAATCACACACATAGACCAATATTGGAGATAAGAGCCGTACAACATAGAATGATGGACGTTGTATATACACCTCCCTCCTGTGTACCCCGACATATATACACCCCCCTCCTGTGTACCCCGACATATATACACCCC
>NW_017308374.1:164400-176941 GCF_000935625.1 Nanorana parkeri | reverse complement strand
AGTACCCGGATCTCCATACATGTCCCCCAGGGCAGTACCCGGATCTCCATACATGTCCCCCAGGGCAGTACCCGGATCCCCATACATGTCCCCCAGGGCAGTACCCGTATCCCCATACATGTCCCCCAGGGAAGTACCCGGGTCCCCATACATGTCCCCCAGGGCAGTACACGGATCCCCATACATGTCCCCCAGGGCAGTACCCGGATCCCCATACATGTCCCCCAGGGCAGTACCCGGATCCCCATACCTCTTTTATGGCCAATAACTTGCATATAAGCCTTCAAAATTGGGACAATTGTTTTTGAAAGTTCTACCCCCATAGACTTGCATTGAGTTCAAACTTTTTCCATGTTCTAAACGGACTCAAACGTAACTCAGGTGTGTTTGGACCATCACTTAGGCCGGGTTCACACCTGGGCGTTTTTCAGCGCTGATCGAAGCAAAACGCTGAACGCGCAAAATACTACTTGAGCTTCTTTCAGGCGTATTTCAGCGCGTCTCCATTTCATTGCATCATCGGGATTTCGTAAACGCGTGTTCGCAAAATTATTTCCCCCTCTCCCCCATGTTAATGAAAGCACTTACCTTAAATTATGTTTCTTAATCCGATCTTCTTCTTTCCTGTCCTTTTCATCTGTCCCTCCAGCGCTGTTGCGGGTCTCCTATCCAGCGCTGACTCCTCTGAGCTTGCTGGCACTTCCTGTCCCACGGTGTCTGCATGCGGGTGCACGCTGCTCCATAGACTTACGTTGTGTCTCTCCTCGTCTCCCGGCCGAACATCTGAACTGCATATGCGCCCGCCCCAAGTTGCTTTGCGGCCGACCGTGAATTTTTTTAGATTTTCGGACGGGAGCACGCTGGGGGGTGCAAACCCAGCTACCTACACCCCCCAGCCCCCCTCCCACCCACGGCACAATTCCCTGCTCAGTGGCGTAACAATCAGCATAGCGACCCAGGCGGTCGCTATGGGGCCCGGGGCACAGTGGGGCCCGGCCAGATGCCGTGCGGGCCGCCTGGGTCGCTATGGGATCTTCTGCTGGTGGCTTTCACTGGCATCTGAAGACGAACACGGCGCTGTTCAGATCATCTGTGCAGCGGCGCATTCGTCTCCACAGTCAATGAGAGCCAGCAGCAGCGGGGGAGCAGGCTGGACCCGGTGTTCTATCAACGTCGCGAGCCTCTGACTTCACCGGCAGTGGAGGAGGAGGCGGGCCCGTGCTCGGCAGCAGGGGAGGAGGCGGCCTCGCTGACAAAGAAGGAGGCGGGCCCGGCGATGGAGGAGGTAAGGAATGCGACCAGCCCACCTGAGGGTGATACTGCAGAGCCCACCATAGAGAGTCTATGGTGGGCTCTGCAGGGTCACCCTCAGGTGGGATCTCGAGTGGGCTCTGCAAGGGGTATAACTAGAAATCACAGGGCCCCATACAAAATTTTGCTATGGGGCCCTGTGATTTCTAGTTACGCCCCTGCTCCTGCTGGCTAGCTACCGCAGGCGACAGGTGGATGTAAGCAGCCAGGAGCAATAGCCAGACTACTATTGGCTATTTTAAATTGAAAGCACTTAGCCATCACCTGGTGCTTCCTGGCAGGATATTTAAACCCTCCCTCCCCTCATAACTCAGGTCCTCTGTGAGGAACTATGTCCCCGTGTCCTCCACTTACCTAAGAGGAACGATGTCCCTGTGTCCTCCACTTACCTATGAGGAACTATGTCCTTGTGTCCTCCACTTACCTATGAGGAACTATGTCCCCGTGTCCTCCACTTACCTATGAGGAACTATGTCCCTGTGTCCTCCCTTTATTGCCACCCACCTCCATGGTCTTATATCTGCTACATTGTGACAGGTTCTCTTTTTTATTGCCACCCACCTCCATCTTCTTATACCAGGGATGCGTCCTGGAACACTGGGGGCTGCCCGGGGACCACTGGTAGGTCCGCCCCTGCAGAAACTGACCGCTCACCAGGCTGTCAGTAAAGGTGCCCATACACTGCATGATTATCGTACGATAATCGTATGCGATCGGGTTTTCGTACGATAATCGAGCAGTGTGAACGGAGACGTTTCTACTGTACGGGCGCACGTCTTCTGTCGAACCAGCATGTTCGAAAACCAGCCGGGAATCGTACGATTCTCGGCTGGTTAGAACGGTGCTCGGAAGATAAATGCTGAACGGGCCGGTGTGCGCACGCGCACACTGCCCGTTCAGCATTGCGGTCATCGGAAGCCCGCCCCTCAGGGGGGCGGGCTTGCGATGATCAAGAGTGCGATCTGCCTGTCCAAGATAGGCAGATCGTACGTTTTTTTAATCCCTTTACAACCATCGCAAGACTAAAGTCTTGCGATGGTTGTAGAGTGTATGGCCACCTTTACAAGGTCTGGAATGTGCTTCTGCACCTGGGAGGATAATGAGGTTTCAGCATATCAATATTAACTCTCCCCTGGAACCTTCAATTCAGTTCCAGTGACCTCAGGCCGCCCTAATCTTGCCAGACATCTCCACAATCCAAAAAACAGATGTCGGCAAATCTGACCTTTGATCTTTACGGTCCTTAGGACTAATTACCTACGTGAGGTATCAGTTCTGCCCTCCTAACCACTTAATGGCTGCCCCTTATGAAAGTCAACCAAAGCATAAGTGCAAATCACCAATAAATCGGATTTAGGTAAACACAAGAGGGTCTGGACAGGATAATGACCCCCGATGAACTCGCACTCCACTGAGTCATAAAACCGAGAGTTCCAAAATCAACCCAAATTTCATAAGTCAAAATTGGCTAAAAAATCCACACATCCAGAAAAGAAATCCACACATATCAATTATGGGTGGGTCACGATGGTCAGAGGCCTGACAAGCCGCATTACCGCACCTGGGTAATGATTGGTACACATGACAAGCTAATTTGATGAAGCACATTCATTTAGGGGTTATCAGACACTATTGTGCTTGAATATTCAACTATATTCTTAGATATGAAATCTGATGGTTTGGGAGGAGCAGAGGAGGACTGTTAGGATCCAGAGCGCCTCCAGGTGGCGCTGGAGCTAAGCCCTGCAGTTCCTGTGCTCACCTGCAGGTGTCTCCAGGCAGCCAGGAACTGTTAGGTACCAGACTACCACTGGGTGGTGCTCCAGTGCTCACCTGCAGCTCCAGTGCTCACCTGCGGGTGTCTCCCAGCTGCCAGCACTTAGCCATCAACTGGTGCTTCCTGGGAGGATATTTAAACCCTCCCTGCAGTCAGGACGATGGCTCAGTATCCTGTCACCTGTTTGCAGTCCTGATTCCTACTTGTTGTCCTGTTACCAGTCCGGAGCCCTGTTACCTGTTTGCAGTCCGGAGCCCTGTTACCTGTTTGCAGTCCCGATTCCTGCTTGTTGCCCTGTTGCCATTACCTGCTTGTAGTCCTGTTGCTGTTACCTGTATATAGCTATTATTGCTCTTGTTATATGTTATAGGTGTCGGGGGTTATATTGGGTGGTGGGGGGGGGGTCACATTACTTATTCGTGTTTGCTTTTGGGTGTTTCATTTGGTTTTGCTGGTTACAAATAAACTGTATATAACACATTTTGCCTTGTCCGGTGTGGTCATATGTTTTGTCTTCCTGTGTGGGTACCTGCATATGGTGTGGGGACACCTGTGCACGGATCCCATGACATGGACACTACAAAGGCTTAGCCCTCCTGCTCCTCCTTCCCAGCCATGCGTTATAGGCCGGCTCCGTGGCAGCCGTGTATATACCTGAATGTGACCCGGTGTCAGCCTCTCTCAGTGCCTGTACAGCAGAGCTCAGACTGGGGATGGGAAAACAGTACAAGGAGCCAATCAGACTTGCTGCAGTGTGAGGAGCATGCTGATTGGAGGAGAGGCAGAGAAACCAGCTATCATAGGCTGGCTGAGCCAAGAATGTGCCCGTGAAGTGTTATGACCACAGTGGCCCCCTGTGGGGTGAACTGGTCACATCTGTTCAGAACAATCACCCCCATTATCATCATTACAGAGCAAAACGGAGCCGGGGAACAAAGACAATGATACACTTTTCTAGGACTTGTTGGGCAAGAAATGGGTGCAAGTCGCTGTCCCGGAGACACAACAGGAAGTGAGAGGTGTATCCAAATGGAAAAAAAAAAACCTTTTCACGGCCAGAACAGGGGTGCCCATTGGGAGATTTCCCCTCACTTCCTGTTCCAGTGACAACTGCAACATTTATGATTTCCCATCACTTCCTATACCAGTGGCAATGGAGAAATAGACAGGGAGGTGACTGATGGGTGGAGGGGGTGAGCTTACTGCACCCCCTTTGCCACCTTCCACAGTTTCCGCTGTACTTGTGTCACCCCCTCCAGCCATACACCGCACGTCACAGCTCTGAAGTGTGTAATGATCATAGTGCTCGCAAATGGTGGACGCTCATTGGTCAGCACTGACACATTACCATGTTGACCACTGAGAAGCACATCTGAGCTGGGGATCAGATCCATTCAGCATCATCTAGTGCTTTCCTCCCCAGCCTGAATGTCCCTGGCCCCGCCCCTTTCTCTCTTTGGATTTTAGTTCTGTCAATCATGGAGGGCTTTACCTAGGGCAGTCTGCATGCCAATACAGCCTGCCTGGGAACCGCCACTCATACAGACTGACATCCATCAAGACAATTACATAACTCCTCCCAAGAGCCAGCCCACTACTTGCATCAGAGCTGAGGGCTCTTGGCAGGAATACCGAGACATGGTGCTGTGATGTTATCCAGAAGCTATGTACAGCACCCTGCCGGCCCCTCCCACGATCTGCCTGCATTGTACAGCACCCTGCTGGCCCCTCCCACCAGACATTATCTGCCTGCATTGTACAGCCCCCTGCCGGCCCCTCCCACCAGCCATGATCTGCCTGCATTGTACAGCACCCTGCCGGCTCCTCCCACCAGCCATGATCTGCCAAAATTGTACAGGACCCTGCCTGCCCCTCCCACCATACATGATCTGCCTACATTGTATAGTACCCTGCAGACCCCTCCCACCAGCCATGATCTGCCTGCATTGTACAGCACCCTGCCGGCCCCTCCCACCATACATGATCTGTCCGCATTGTATAATACCCTCATTGTATAGAGAAGCACAGAGACCCAGTGATGATGTCACTGGGTCTAAATTAAGATATGTAATAAAAATGGAAATATTTTATTTAAAAAACATTAGCATGTTGATGAGGGGGGAGGGGAAACATAAGTACATTAAAAATCCAGCTTTAGAGTGTATGTAGTCACTGTTTTCAGATTTGAATGGTGTGCAGAAGAGTTAGAACCTCATCAGGTTGTCATTGCAGTCTGTATGGTGGAGGAGTCACCATCTTTACTGTATTCGCGAGAGACAGTGATGGGAAATCCAAAAATATACGGCTGTCACCAGAACAGGAATAGAGGAAAAAATTGTCCAATGGTGACCCTTGTTCTGGTGACAACTGTCTTAGAGAGGATTTGCCCTCACTTCCTGCTGTGTCTCCTGGACAGGAAGTCTAAGAAGAACACAAATTGACCAATGGTGACCCTTGTCCTCATGACAACTGTCTTAGAGAGGGTTTCACCTCACTTCCTGTTGTGTTTCCTGCACAGGAAGTCTAAGAAGAACACAAATTGTCCAATGGTGACCCTTGTCCTCATGACAACTGTCTTAGAGAGGGTTTCCCCTCACTTCCTGCTGGTTCTCCTGGACAGGAAGACTAAGAAGAACAGAAATTGTCTAATGTGACCCTTGTCCTCATGACAACTGTCTTAGAGAGGGTTTCCCCTCACTTCCTGTTGTGTTTCCTGGACAGGAAATAAAGGGAAATCTCTCCATAGGGGTTGCCGACAGCAAAATAAAATAAGGGTATAAACTCTTTGCGACTCAAAACAAAAGTTTGGCTGGAGTTGAGTGGTTATGATGACCTGAAGGAGGTGGAATGACTTCTGAAGGGCCTCCTTTCCTCCATTTTAAAATCAACAACCCCACCCACGCACCCCAGGTCACTTGTGAAGCTTCTGATGTTTGATGAGCGTGTATTTCTTTGAAAACCGTTTCCCACATTCGGAGCAGGAATAGGGCTGATACCCTGTGTGGATTCTTCGGTGTCCGGCCAAGTTTGACTTATTGGTGAAGCTCTTCCCGCACTGGGGGCACGAGTATGGCCTGTCAGAGGAGTGAGTACTTTGATGAGTCACCAGTCCCTGCTTATCGATGAATCCTTTCCCGCACACGGAACACGAGTAAGGCCGCTCGCCCGTGTGGATTCGCTCGTGCCTAACGAGAAGCGATTTGTAAGAGAACCATTTCCCGCACTCGGAACAGGAAAACGGCTTTTGGCCCTTGTGAGTATTTTGATGGGCCAGAAGAGTTTCTTTGTCGGCGAAGCGCTCGCTGCACTTCGAGCAGGAAAACGGCTTCTCGGGCGCGTGACTCCGTTGATGGACGGCCAGATAGGTCTTCTGACTGTAGCGCTTCCCGCACTCGCTGCATGCATACGGCTTCTTCTCTACGTGTGTGATTTCGTGGCGGGCGAGGCCTCCTTTCTGGGTGAAACATTTCCCGCACTGGGAGCACGAGAACGGCTTCTCTCCCGTGTGAATGGTTTGATGCCTCAGAAGACGAGATCTGCGGAGGAAACATTTGCCGCATTCGGAACACGAATACAGCTTTTTGGTCTGCGAGGGGTCGGAGGATAAGTCCGAGCTGTGGCATTCCTGGAGAGTCGAGGAAATGGGGTTTTCCTCTGAGGAGTCGGATGTGATGTCGTCATCTGGGTCGCCATCCAGGGAGGCGGCGGGGTGTTGCTGCCTGCTGGTCCTGATATATCGTCCATCTGGGAACAAAAAATGAAGGAAGGAGAATACAGGCTCCTGTGCCCATTATAAGGGGTTCCCACCATCCCTGTGCTGAGTTCCCAGGTCTGTACACCTGCTGTGCCCATTATGAGGGGCTCCCACCATCCCTGTGCTGAGTTCCCGGGTCTGTACACCTGCTGTGCCCATTATGAGGGGCTCCCACCATCCCTGTGCTGAGTTCCCGGGTCTGTACACCTGCTGTGCCCATTATGAGGGGCTCCCACCATCCCTGTGCTGAGTTCCCGGGTCTGTACACCTGCTGTGCCCATTATGAGGGGCTCCCACCATCCCTGTGCTGAGTTCCCGGGTCTGTACACCTGCTGTGCCCATTATGAGGGGCTCCCACCATCCCTGTGTTGAGTTCCCGGGTTTGTACCCCTGCTGTGCCCATTGTGAGGAGCTCCCACCATCCCTGTGCTGAGTTCCCGGGTCTGTACACCTGCTGTACCCATTATGAGGGGCCCCCACCATGTCTGTTGGATTTATATTATGGAGAAGGTAACAGGAGGAGCCGGGACACACAAAGGTGGACAGGAGCAGAGTCAGGAAGATGTCACTGTTGGAGGATCCAAGACTTAGAAGAAGCCAGGAGCTGTGAACCTTTCCTAAGGCCGGCCTTCATTCCTCACCTCGGCTGATCTCGGGAGGAATCTCCTCTTTACATTGGTCATCGCCGCTCACATAGGATTCATACGCTTCCTCTTTCACTTCCACTTTTACAATAGTAACCAGACTTGTGTCCTGAAATATAAAACAATACAAAAATGCTGTGTCAGGACTGAGCCCACCGACTTCATTCTGAACCCCAAACCATGGAAGAAGGACAGCGGAAGAGGAGTCTATAGATCTATATGTGTCCCCAAGTATGATTACATTATGCCCCGCCTTTTTCCTTCCCCGGAGGTTGTAGAAATGTGCACACCAAAATATTCCCCAACTGCTGTAAAGACCACCTATGCATGGTCGGACCTGGATTCAAAGGACTAACATTCCGGGTGGGGGTCACCTTAACCCAATATGAACATATGACGTTATTTTAATGACTTGATGAAGTTAGCGTTCCTCGGGGGCGGGTCAATGTACTCCCGAGATCTCAGTCTTCCAGTGTTGAATGACATTTGGCATCTTTCACTCTGGAGGACCTGAGGACATCTTGTGGCGAGAAGGGATTAATGCATGGACAGCTCCAGGGAGGAGGTAAGTATTAGCCTGAGCTCAGAGGGGTATCCAGGGTATGGCACATGCCCTGGGTGCAACTTGAAGGGGGGGGCGCTGCTCCGGTGGGTCAGCAAGTTTGCCAATCCACGGAGTCAGCTGACTTTTTGTGTCTCGTCACCCACCTCCCAGCCTGGCTCTTAGCAACCAGGGACACTGGGCGGCGTCCCACCCAGCTCCTGGTAACCAGGGCGTCCCTGGTTGTTAGGTGGGACGCAGGTTAGAGCATTCCAGGTTGCTAGGAGGCAGGCTGGGAGATACTTAAGTGTCATACACATCCCACCCCCTGGCTCTCAGCAACCAGAGCAGGGTATGTGGCCAGGACACCAGCCAGAGCATCTCAGGTTGCTAGGAGCCAGGTGGGTAGATGTGTATGGCCCTTAGTAACCTGGGACTCTCTGGCGGCATCCCGCCCAGCCCCTAGCAACCAGTAACGTCACCGGACGGGATGCCAGGGGAGCAATTTGTTATAGATACGCCTCTGCCGAAGCTGCTTTGGGCCTGGAGTTGGGGTTTAAGCATGACAACGGGCTGCCATGCCAATATTGGAAGGTGTGGGATCTGTAGTCCCAGATCAGAAGGACCAGTCACCTTCGATAAGGCCCCGGGGTGCCACAACTCAAAGTGGATGAGCCAGAAGGTGACCCAGAAGCCCCGAAAGGCCACCTTTAGGTGAGATATATAAAACACAGAACAAAGACAGCGCCAGAACAATAGCAAAGTCTAAGAAAGTCCATTCATCGATAAAAAGTCCCAACACGCTTCAGGTTACGGACTCCTCCCTTTATCAGGGCTGTAAGCTTTCAGGAGATGCAAATAATCAAAAGAATGGATCTTCACCTCATTGCACGCTGTGTAAGTGACAGGACCCCCATCTCCGCCTACCTGGTAATCCTGTCCATCATCTTCCTCCGTAGAATCCTGGGAATCCAGAGGACTGGGACATCTCTCTGGTGTATTACTGTTACTGAGCCTGCCTGTAAGGAACATACATACTGGTAGATTCATCGGCATCCACCCAAACCGGTCCTAGCGTGTGTGTGTGTGTGTGTGTGTGGGGACATTGGATTGTCAGTTTCTTTGGAGACCAGGATGCATAGGGATAGATCTAGGTATGTTGTACAGCACTACTACATATGTCAGCACTATATCAATCCACCAAGTAAAGAGTAACATGCTATGGGGTTGTATAAGATTGTAAGAAAAGACAGATCACACATTGATTACATGTATCACAGGATGGAGAAGGGGATGGTAAGAACCTTCGTCACTGCTCTGTTACTGATCTCTGTGGCTCCTTTGAGGTGATTTCCTGTCTTGGAGACGTGACACCAGGATAGGAAGTGAGGGGAAAATCTAAAAAAAAACACTGAAGGGGATTTATCAAAACTGGGGTAGGAAAAATCTGTAGCCGTTGCCCATGGCAACCAATCAGCTTCTCTCTTTCATTTTCAAATCTAAACGGAACAAATTGAAGAGAGAAGCCGATTGGTTGCCACGGGCAACTGCTCCAGTTTTGATAAATCTCCCCCAGTGATTTCAGCATAGCAAGGAAACGCTAGAGTTCCCAGCAGCTTGATATGGTTGTCTACTCATTGGAGATTTCCCTTTACTTCCTATTTGGGTGACAACGCTATCACCGGGACAGGAAGTGACGGGTGCGTTTCTGAGCCCTCAGACAGCAGTGATGGCATCCAATACAAGACAAGTTTCAAAACCATCACAATCATTGGCTTTACTACTCACCCCTGCCAACTTCTATAGGAATTTCCTCCTCTTCTACCCTCACTCGTGTCCCTTCCTCAGGTTTGACGTCGCTCTGAGTGTCTCCGGGGTCTGTGAATAAAGATGAGAGTGAAGCCCCCTGTACTGAGATGTATGAGAGACCCCAGAGAGTGTGTGTGGGGGGGAGACCCGGTACTGAGATGTATGAGAGACCCCAGAGAGTGTGTGTGGGGGAGACTGGTCACGTCTCTTGGCTGGTAACACACAATGACATGATGTGAGGAGGAGAGCCGGAGTCTAATAGAGGCTGATGGCTCCTCGCATTGAGGGAGGTCATCATGGACCCAGGATCTCAGTGCTGCAAACTGTTGTCACAGGACAAGGTCAGTATGCAGCAGAAGACAGGATAAAGCGGAACCCACGTTACCCCTCGTCTTCCGCATTGCTGGGGGTGAGGGTGCCGTCCCTTCAGAAGGATTGCCGGGGAACGTAGAGCAGCCCAAATCCTGAAACAATACTCCTGTCCATTGCAAAGTCTTCTCATAAGGTTTTGGGCTCCTCTCTGTTCCCCGGGGGATCCAACTGGAAGAAACGCAACATAGATAGCAGCGCCTCGTCAGTTTGCTTTTGACAAAATGACCACATTTACTTCCCCCTTCCAGTGGACTTTGGATGGTCACAGCATTTGGGGGAAATTTGGCATTTGAACGTGTTTTTGGTGATGAATGCCCCATGTGGGCACAAGCAAATCTATTAAGGAGATGGGATCTGGGATGATTTTCTCGATGTAATGGTTATTCCTCACCTCTGTTGCTCTCCGGCGGAACTTCCTCCTCTTTAATCCTCACATGTTCTTCTTCTTCCTCCTCCTCAGCTTTGAGGTCACTCCGAGTGTCTCCGGGGTCTGTGAATGATGATGAGAGTGAAGCCCCCTGTACTGAGATGTATGAGAGACCCCAGAGAGTGTGTGTGTGGGGGAGACCCGGTACTGAGATGTATGAGAGACCCCAAAGAGTGTGTGGGGGGGGGGAGACTGGTCTCGTCTCCTGGCTGGTAACACACAATGACATGATGTGAGGAGGAGAGCCGGAGTCTAATAGAAGCTGATGGCTCCTGACTCCCCCCACTAAACACATTCCGTCCCCCCATTACTGTCTACTGACTGAGGAGGGGGAGAAGAGATTGCTATAGTGACTGAACAAGGAGAATCTGGGGGTCCCTGGTGTCTCCGGGGTCTGTGAATAAAGATGAGAGTGAGGCCCCCTGTACTGAGATGTATGAGAGACCCCAGAGAGTGTGTGTGGGGGGAGACCCTGTACTGAGATGTATGAGAGACCCCAGAGAGAGTGTGTGTGGGGGAGACTGGGCACGTCTCCTGGCTGGTAACACACAATTACATGATGTGAGGAGGAGAGCCGGGGTTAGGCAGCAGTCATAATAACCGGCCCACCAGTGGCCCTTCACTGTCTGCTGTCTCTCTCTCCACCCCCTTATTAACCACTTGCTGACCAGGTGTTTACACCCCCTTCCCATCCAGGCCATTTTTCAGTATTCAGCGCTGCGGTACTTTGACTGACATTTATTCCATCATGCCATGCAGTACTGAAATGAATGTTATACCATTTTTTGGGGACAGATTTCTTTTGGCGGTATTTAATCGCAAATACGGGTTTTATTTTTTACTACATTAAGGAAAAATTACTGAAAATGTTGGGAAAAAAATGTTTTTTTACATTATGTTAGGAGGCAATTATTATTACCCAATTTTTTGGCAAAATATAAAAGATGGGGTCATGTCGGGTAAATAGACACCAAACATGTCAAGCTTTAAAATTGCGCACACCCGCGAAATTTCAAAAAAACAAACATACCCAAAATTGACCATATGTGACACTTTAAAAGCTTTTACAGCTCATCAGTTTAGTGTTATCAGTGATTGATGGCCCTAAAATTATTGCTCTCACTGCGACGTTCGCTGTGATATGTAACACGTGCGGCGTAATGGTCGCAAACGTATGCGCAACCGAAGCATGTTTGCATGCGTGTATGTATGGGTGGGAACTTAAAAAAAATATTTTGTGGTTTTTTTATTCTTTTTCGTGTGACTTTAAATTTAGGGAGTTTCCTGCTCGCGTGCGGCATGTGCAAGTGGGCGGACCTGGCGGGACGTTTAAATACGCCCGCTCAGATCTAGAGAGCTCTCTAGATCTGAGTGTTGTAAAAATACATCAGCCTGTGGTCCTGTGCTTGTGATAGCATTACCTGCTGACCAAGTATGCCTGTCTGTTTCTTCCCGCTGCTGGCTTTGATGCATTTACAGAAACCTTAACTGCCTGCCGCCTGTCCTGACCTTTGCTACCTTCATGGACACCTTTATTGCCTGCTGCCTGCCCTTTGCTACCTTCATGTATACCTTTACTGCCTGCCCTTTGCTACCTTCATGGACACCTTTACCGCCTGCCCTGAGCTTTGCTACCTTCATGAATACCTTTACTGTCTGCTGCCTGCCCTTTGTTACGTTTACAGATACCTCTACCTGCCTCCTGTCTTGACCTTTGCTCTGCTCACGGATACCTCTACTGTCTATCGCCTGCCCGGACCTTTGCTACATTCATAGGTACCTCTGTAATGGATGTGGTTAAGTGACTATGATAAAAATGCCTATTTCAATATATTATATATATATATATATATATATGTATATATATATATATATATGTATATATATGTATATATATATATATATA
>NW_017308374.1:162162-164349 GCF_000935625.1 Nanorana parkeri | reverse complement strand
GTGGGAGTATACTATTGAATCAGGCCAGGCGGCAGATATAAGTACGGAACCTTTTGATCCGATCTAAATTTGTGAGCAGGTCCAAAACACCTCAACCGTCTGCCCTGACCTTTGTTACCTTCTCTACTACCTGCCCTGACCTTGGCTACCTTCATGGATAACTCTACTAACTACCCTGACCTCTGCTATCTTCACAGATAACTCTATCTGCTGCCTGCCCTGACCTTTGCTACATTCATGGATACCTCTACCGTCTGCCAGCACAATTATGCCGGGATCCGCCCACCTGCGTGACTGACAGCTGGCTCTGCCTATCTAGAGGCAGAGCCCGCTGTACCCGCCCCCTCCCCTCCTCCCGATCTACTGAGCCGACCTGTGACAGTCTCATTGTCACAGGTCGGCTAGTTCTCCTTTAAGAAAAGGGGCCCATAGAGGTAAAGCTAATTTACTGCTTTTTACTCTGATTAGAGTGTCTGCGTCCAGACCCTACTGATTGTTGTAGTGACTGAACAAGGAGAATCTGGGACTCTTTTCTAGGTTCAGTGTTTATTCCTCACCTGTGCTGATCTCTGGAGGGATTTCCTCTTCCTCACACGGCTCATCTTCCCTCACATCATCATCTTTGACAACAATCAGGCCTTCACCCTAAATAAGGCAACACCGAAAAATGTTAATGTCTGATTCATAATGAAACAGTAGGATACCAGTTTTGGTTAAGACCCCCAGTCCCATCTACCTGATCATCTTGAGGGATCTCCTGATGTTTCTGAGGGATCTCCTGATGTTCCTGTGTGGAGTCCCGAGAATACAGAGGACGGGTCTGAGGGATCTCATGATGTTCCTGTGTGGAATCCCGGGAATACAGAGGACGGGTCTGAGGGATCTCCTGATGTTCCTGTGTGGAATCCCGGGAATACAGAGGACAGGTCTGAGGGATCTCCCGATGTTCCTGAGGGATCTCCTGATGTTCCTGTGTGGAATCCCGGGAATACAGAGGACGGGTCTGAGGGATCTCCTGATGTTCCTGTGTGGAGTCCCGGGAATACAGAGGACGGGCCTGAGGGATCTGCTGATGTTCCTGTGTGGAATCCCGGGAATACAGAGGACGGGGACATCTCTCTGGGGTATTTCTGTTCCTGGATCCATCTGTAGGAAACACACACACTGACTGAGTACATTGTTTCTATGTCTTTATATCAGAGGATGTGTGTATCTAGGGGGATCCTCAATACTCTTCTCTCCTTTACAAGAAATTAAAGTCTCCTCTTACCCGGTGATGTGAGGGCCGGCCGGTTCTCCATCATGGCCTCCTTCTACAGGTCCTCGTGTCCTTTTATATACTCCCACTACTGTGTACTTACATTAATACTGGAAAATTAATTAACAAATATTAAGTGTAGAAAGTAAATAAATACATTTGAAATTTATATATATATACACATACATACATACATACACACACATATATATATATATATATGTGTGAACACACACACAAACGTAGATAGATATAGTCCATTATTTGAACAGTTCTTTGGTTCTCAACTGCAAATGCAACTGATCACTTAAATGATCAATAAAATTTAGCTTTGCTAAGCTTGACATGAGTAAATGATGTGGAGGCGTGGTCGAGTAGATAAGCCCCACCCCTTTTCCCAGCAGTCCAGAAAATGCCATTTTTAATTGCATCCCCTTTGGAATTCATACTCGAAGTTGAAGTTTGTCCCTGCCACAAAGACTTTCTCCTTCTACTGCATTTGCCATGACCTAAAAAACAGTTTGCCCCATTATGTTTAAACTAGGATGATGTCGTCAGTCTGCCGCAGGCAGGAAGAAGCATTTCCTCGGTCCCCTCCCCCCCATTGATCAGACTGTACATTGTAATGTTGTAGCAAGTCACAAGGCAAAAGACGACACAGCAGAGGCTGTACTGTGCCAAACATTTAAAAAAAAAAACACAGCCACAAAGTGCATAGGTACCAGGCTTTGCATGACTGTGTCATCTCTGAGACGGCATCTCAGTCCAGGAAGTAGATGGGAGCCCTGGATGATGCCCAAACTAAGATGGCGCTGTACTTCTGGAGAGAAAAACAAATGAAGGCATTGTCAGGGGAAGTACTGTGATCTCTGTGGAGATGTTACATTTAGTCAACGCTTGAATACATGTGATTTATTAAAAACATATAT
>NW_017308374.1:160991-161993 GCF_000935625.1 Nanorana parkeri | reverse complement strand
CCCCCCCCTTTTTGTATTCACCTTCAGTTGCTTAGCCGTTGCGAGCGCTGAGTTGGCAAACCACCGCTGAACGCTGTGCTGCAAGTCGGCGCTCAGAATGTGGCTGCAGAGCGCTGAGTGTGATGTGCATAGTGGGAAGTGGGGACAGAGCACCGGCGGCCATTGTAACTGTGGGCACACCTAGCAGCGATGAAGAAAGGTGCCTGAGCCCCGATGGAGCAAATCGCAATTCAGCGTGGGAACCTACAATTTAATGTTTCGAGTGTGAACGTAAAAACGTGTCCGACAGTAGAAATTGCACTAACGGCAGAGTTTAACACTGAATCCTCCGCCATTTTGCTTAGCACCGTGCAGCCGGCGCGTTCAGTGAAGCTGCTGCCGCGTCGCAGAACAGCCATGTGACCCCACTGCCCCGAGCAGTTTGTTTACTTCCTGTTTGGGTCCTTCTTTGAGTGTCCGCAGCAGCACCTGCATAAGGTGGACACTTAGGGTTGCCACCTTTTCTTCAAGCAAAACCTGAACACTCTAGTAACGAGCAGACATTTTTGGGGACTTATTCATATGTAAATATCGCAGTTAAGACTATTTTCAGTGGGGGGGGGGGGGGTTTTTTTTCAGTAGCCCCTATCTTAATTCTGGTTGCCCCTGTCTGCCTGATATCTTGTGTCAACAACATTCAAAACCTGGACTGATCGGGTGAATCCTGGACAGGTGGCAACCCTATGGACACTTCATATTGGATGTCCATTGGCAGGGGTCCTCTCAGGATCAAGAAGAGGCCGATGTGAGTGGAGGGGAATAATTGGGACTGGCGGTCTTAGGCCCCCCACAAACAGCTGCATGGGTGGATATATCTGACTTTACAAGAGGAAACAAAAGCCTATCAGGATGGGGTAGAGGTGGGTGGGAAAATAAGTGATTTTTGACTGGCGTTGGGCTGTAGGTAGGACGCAAAAATGCATTCACTACGTAGCTCTCCGATCGTTTATAGACGCAACGTCC
>NW_017308374.1:159082-160971 GCF_000935625.1 Nanorana parkeri | reverse complement strand
AGAGAATTCATATAAATAACCATCATATGTACAAAGAGGAAATGATTGCGGAAGAATGCTGGAGAGTTATGGGCAATTCCACTGCGCCATAATATTGCGGTTTTCCGTAGAATACGTCCCCAGCGCCGTCATCCCCAGCAGAGCTCACCATCTAATGTTCTGCACATCTGATGACTTGCAGGAAGATGATGATTTCTTGGTGTGACATGATCCCCCTCCCAATCCATTCCACAGAGAGTGCTGGGACCCCCTTCTGTCATAATAATAAGACATTATTACCTCCTCCTCACTGGACACACATTCTCCAGCCTCACATCCCACCAGGAGGATCCTCACTCTGCTGAAGCTCCTCCCTGTCCTCTGCTGCGGGCTACAACAAAATGGCCACCAATCCTCCTGTACTGGAGAAAAAAAGTTTATCAACCCCCAAATTTGATACGGTTAGTAGCATTTTCATTATAGGCAAGTCATCTAAACACTGGTCTGAAGGCAAATTTTGTAATTGGGCCTATGAGAGCAATTGAAGCTAACTGTCTGGACTACAAGAAAATGGCCACCGTGTGGCTGAACTGAGGACAAAAACATGAATGATGACACTCAACAAAGCTTTCGTTTTCAAATAACATGGAAGACTTTATTACAGTTCATCCGTAGGGATTTATCCATCTCCCTCTCTCGTTGCATATTATTTGGACTACAACAAAATGGCCGCTGCTTTTTTTTTTCTCTCTCCCCCTCTATAAGGCTTACTATAGGTTTAAAGGGAACCTGTCTCTAATTTTAAAGAGGAACTCCGCCTATTAACAAAATGGACCCTTGCAGTGGGGCCATCATGCAGAAGATAGGCTTACCTGCTATAGTAAATAGCAATTACCACGCACCTCTCTTCCATATTGTACTGTCGCTCCCAAGTGTCCTTTCTGCTGGCAGGGCCCCCCATTTTGCAAGTACCCCAAGTAGTGTCCTCCTAGTCAGGTGGAGCACACAATCAGAAGGAGGCAACCGGCCCCCTGATACAACGACGATGTGTGTTAGGTTGCGTTGACCAGTTCAGTGCTCAAAACGGGATCTAGATCGTGTCCCAACGTTATATTTTCTTCCACATGGTTCCTGTTGCTAGAAACAGCTCCGATTACTCCCTGTGACCACATCACCAGGTTGTAAGGTTCCTGCACAAGCATCTGCTCTGCTGGGAGCCCAGCTCGTACTAGGCACACCCCCAGAACTATATCTCCCAAGAGCCATTTCCCTATACATAGTGTGCGGACAGGCTCTTGGGAGCCGAGGCAGCAGTATTGTTTTGCAGGGAAAGAAATCAATGGAGAGGGACAGAGATGTGGATGGAGTTCTGTAGTCTAGCAGGCAGGGAAGACGCTGGCCAGGGCTTCAGTGCAGCAAAGGTAGTGTGTTGTCAAACAGGAAGTTAGGAACTCGCTGGCTTTCTGGCAGATATTTTTCTGTGCTTGTAGGGTTTTTTAAGGGGATAAAACATGGGAAACACTTTCAGGCTGATGGAAAGCTCCAAACTTGCCATGTGGTATGGACGGCATTCACTGGGGCTACATGCGCATTATTAAAGTGAATGCCCAGCCAAAGCTCAATTCATTTAGTGCAGGGGTGCCCATTAGGTTGATCGCAAAGTGGACACTGTTAGATCGCGATCGGCTCACTGAACGGAGCTCCCTCCCGCGGTGCTAGCGCGGCTGAATGTGTCAGACGCTGCAGACGGGAAGGGGCGGGGCACCTCATCCAGTCTGCACATTCGGCCACACGCGGATCGCAGGAGGATAGGACACCAGACCTGAGAGGAGAGGGAGGAGAGAGAGAGGGGGGAGGAGAGAGAGAGAGAGAGAGAGGGGGGAGGAGAGAGAGAGAGAGGGGAGGAGAGA
>NW_017308374.1:155348-155913 GCF_000935625.1 Nanorana parkeri | reverse complement strand
AAATAATGACCCGCCACCCCCCCTCCCCCATCCCATATAACCTCCCCATATGCTTTGGCAATGCTAAAATGTATTTGGTCGTGCTAATAAAGCTTATTTGAATTGAATTGAGAGAGAGACAGAGAAGAGAGAGAGCAGAGAGATTGAGTGAGGAGAGAGAGAGGGGAGAGCAAGAAAAGAGAGCGCAAGGAGGGAGAGCGAGGAGAGAGAGAGGAGAGAGAGAGAGGGGAGGAGAGAGAGGGGGAGGAGAGAGAGACAGAGAGAAGAGCGCGAGGAAGGGGAGAGAGAGACAGAGAAAGAGCAGAGAGATTGAGTGAGGAGAAAGAGGGAGAGAGACAGAGAGAGATTGAGAGAGGGGAGAGCGAGGAAAGAGAGCGCAAGGAGGGAGAGAGAGGGGAGGAGAGCAAGGAGAGCGATGAGAGAGGGGAGAGTGAGGAGAGAGAGAGAGGGGGGAGTGAGGAGAGCAAGGAGAGAGGGGAGAGAGAGGGGAGAGTGAGGAGAGAGAGGGGAGAGTGAGGAGAGAGAGAGAGAGGGGGGAGTGAGGAGAGAGAGAGGGGAGGAGACA
>NW_017308374.1:151971-152277 GCF_000935625.1 Nanorana parkeri | reverse complement strand
GAGAGAGAGAGAGAGGGGAGTGAGGAGAGAGAGGGGAGTGAGGAGAGAGAGAGGGGGGAGTGAGGAGAGAGAGAGGGGAGAGCGAGGAGAGCAAATGAGAGCGAGCAAGGAGAGGAGAGAGAGAGGGGAGAGAGCGATGAGAGAGAGCGAGGGAGGAGAGAGAAGAGGGCGAGTAGAGGAGAGAGTGACTTCCTGTCCTAGTGACAACACATTAGGGGGCAGGAAGTGAGGGACACAGAAAGCAGTAACAGTGATCTATAGGTACCGTGGGATAGGTTAGCGCCCTTTACATTTTTTGTTTACGGT
>NW_017308374.1:140450-151821 GCF_000935625.1 Nanorana parkeri | reverse complement strand
CCCCCCCATTAGGCCAATGATAGGCAACCTCAGCTGTGGTGAAGCTACAAATCCCTCTCGCTTTGGGTGTCCTGCCTGTAGTGGTCAGTCTTGCGAAGCCTCATGAGACTTGTAGTTCCACCGCAGCTGGAGGGCCGAGACTGCTGACCCCTGCTATAGGCAAGACTCTTTTTGTAAGTTTCAGAGAGTGTAGGACATTGTTTTTCTGTCCCATTGGAGAGATTTCCCTTCACTTCCTGTCCTGGAGTCCCAACCGGAAGTGATCCCTGTCACTGGAAGATTTCCCCTCTCCAGTTCCAGTCACATTTCTCATACATGTCGAGTGCTCTTGCGGGGGTTTGAAGATTTTATTTAGAAAGCAGGCCGGTACACACGAGCATTTGTCACCTTTTTATGATCGAGGATTGTAAACAATGACAACACAGAAAACAAAATTGCGCCGTGTGTTCCGCTCACGTTTCCTAATGTAGGTAGTGACGATCATTCCATCTACAGGGGCCACAAGGTAATATAATGACAACCTTTATGGGGACATTTATTTCCTATGTTCCCATATGTACGTCAAGAGGAGATCTGAGGGGTGCTATACAATGGCAGCCAATGTGTGACGGGGATCACAATCTCAGCAGGAGCTTGCTGTTACATTCCCGCTACACAATGGCAGCCAATGTGTGACGGGGATCACAATCTCGGCAGGAGCTTGCTGTTACATTCCTACTATACAATGGCAGTCAATGTGTGACAGGGATCACAATCTCAGCAGGAGCTTGCTGTTACATTCCCTACTATACAATGGCAGTCAATGTGTGACAGGGATCACAATCTCAGCAGGAGCTTGCTGTTACATTCCCGATATACGATGGCAGTCAATGTGTGACAGGGATCACAATCTCAGCAGGAGCTTGCTGTTACATTCCCGATATACGATGGCAGTCAATGTGTGACAGGGATCACAATCTCAGCAGGAGCTTGCTGTTACATTCCCGATATACGATGGCACGTGGAGAGACCCGGTTTAGCGGCTATGCAGAGAGGCGGAAAATCAGGCCAGCCTTGTGCACAGCGGAGCTGAAGAAAAGACGTCCATCCTCCTAGGACACCAATAAACTGAGGCGTGCTGGGAGTAGGAGGGGCTGGGAGTGGGATGGATTTTTGTTTGCTAGTGTCCAATCCTCCTGTAGGTGGCAGTATAACCCGAAGGTGGATGACTTCCTGTGTCCCTCAATGGATGAGATTAAAATCATAGAGTACAGGAAGTAGGAAAAGACAACAGTCCACAGGTCAGTCTCCTCCAGATCAGCAGCAAGTAGCCCCTCCCCCCGCCCCATGTAATGTTAGGGAGGGGGCTGTGCCAAGTTATGGTTACCCTAATTAACCCCGTCTGTACCACACTGGCCGATCTCATTACCATTTCTATACTAGATCCTAACACTGTCCGTCCTAACAAAGGGTTAAAGACTTAGAACCATGTAAAGGGTAAGATACATAGATATTGTAGGGATGCTGTGTGAATGGGAACATATAACAAACATTGGAAGGGGGGGGGGCTACCCTTGAAATTTAAAGTGGAACTGCCCTTTAAATTTAAAGTGGACCTGCCCTTTAAATTTAAAGTGGACCTGCCCTTTAAATTTAAAGTGGACCTTCCCTTTAAATTGAAAGTGGACCTCCCGCTCAGGCGCCCAGCACGCCGCTGTGACAGGATGGGGGGAGGGACTGGCATGTTCCTCCCGCTCAGGCGCCCAGCACGCCGCTGTGACAGGATGGGGGGAGGGACTGGCATGTTCCTCCCGCTCGGGAGCCCAGCACGCCGCCGTGACAGGATGGGGGAGGGACTGGGCATACCAGGAAGTATCAGGAGCTTCACTTGGCTTTGGTTGGCGGTGGGTGCGCTGTGTAGTTCATTACTTTGGGGTGCTGCTTCTGAGCTGCCCCAGCCAGGCACAGGTTTGGATTTTATACACTGGCAGATAGAGCAGCTGGGGCAAGCAACAGGTTCTCTTTAATACACTGCCCCCCCCCCCCCCCCCAGCCACTAGGTGTGAAGCTCTAGCTGGGCAGGGCAGCTGGCACACAGGAAATCAGGGGGTGAGTCACTTGCCCCACAAACCCGGAGGTACTTACCCTCCCGTCACCCATGCTGATGATCTTCACTGCCTTGCTACAAAAAAGTCAGCATCTGACACTTCCTGTGTGCCCATTCAATGGGCCCTCTGTTACTTCAGGACATAGGGGTCAGCAAATGCCCCCAACGGGGGACCATAGCACACCCCTACGTGTGGTATCCGGCACACCCCTACGTGTGTCTGAAGCAGAAGCCAGGTAGTACTAGAAGACAGTGGTACGTCATGCTCCCTAATTGGGGAGCTTTGATGGACCTCTGCAGAGAGACCGCTGCTTCCACACAGAGAGCAAAGGTCCTACTCTGCATGCCCCCTACTACGTCAGACCTATAGCTTTGCAATCAGCAAAGCTCCCTGCTGATTGGAAGGCTTTGGCTCTGAAGGACCTCTTCAGAGAGACCGCTGCTTCCACACAGAGAGCAAGGGTTCTGCTCTGCGCTGCTGGCAGGGAGCAGACTTTTTTTTCTCCGGCTGTGGCTGCCTAACACGGGGGGGGTTCAATGGGGTGAAATCTTTTGATTCCTATTCCACGTACACCTAAGCTTATTCAGCTGCTCCGCCCTCACACAGGAAGCTCTCATCGCCTGCGATTACAGTAATGTGGGGTAGGGAGAGGGACCCGCCTACATCCTGTGCGTGAACGCGTTTCGTATGCTTGACCAGATCCGATTTGTCGGTAAACGCCTTCCCGCAGTAGTGACAGGAGTGGGGGCGATCGCCGGTGTGAATCCGGTGATGTATGGTGAGGTAGGAGCGATCGGTAAAACACTTCCCGCACTCTGAACAGGAATACGGCTTCTCCCCCGTGTGCACTCTTTCGTGCCTGAGAAGGGAGGACTTGCGGGAAAAGCATTCGCCGCACACGGAACAGGAAAAGGGCTTCACCCCGGAGTGAGTCTTCCGGTGCGTGATCAGGTGGCCGATCTGGGTAAAACACTTGCCACATTCTAAGCATGAATAAGGCTTCTCAGCCGTGTGAGTCCTCTCGTGGTTGGTGAGATTCGACCGGTCGGCAAAGCACTTCCCACACATGGAGCACGCAAAAGGCTTCTCCCCCGTGTGAATTCTCTGGTGCCGAATCAACTGGTACTTCCAAGAGAAGCACTTTCCGCACACCAAGCACGCGTAGGGTTTCTCCCCCGTGTGGGAGCTCTGATGCGAAATGAGGGTGTCCTTCCGGGAGAAGCGTTCTCCGCACTCGGAGCAGGGAAAAGGCTTTTCGGACGTGTGGCTTCTCTCGTGGGTGACCAGGGATGACCTTTCGGTAAAGCACTTCCCGCATTCCAGGCAAGAGTGCGGCTTCTCGCCAGTGTGGACTTTCCCGTGCCGGAGGACGAAAGATTTCTGGGAAAACCTTTTCCCGCAAATGGTACACGAGTACGGCTTCTCCCCGGAATGAGTCCTCTGGTGCCTGACGAGGTCCGAGCGCTGCGTGAAACACTTTCCACACTCTGAACATGAAAACGGCTTGTCGCCGCCGTGCCTCGTTTGATGTCTGCGAAGGAAAGATTTTTGGGCAAAACGTTTGCCACACTCGGGACACCGATAGGGCTTCTCCACCGGGTGCGTCCTGTGGTGCAACTCGAGCTCTGCTCGCCCGACAAAGCGCTCTCCGCACTCGGGGCACTGGAAGCTTTCACCCCCTTTGCGAGTGGTGTGAGTGACAATGGGGGGGGAGCTATCAGGCACGCCCTCCCCGTGTGTAGAGGGATTGGAGGATGGAGCTACGCTGTGACGGACTGGGCGGAGTTTTCGGGTGACTGATTTTTTTCCTGGATGAGAAGAGCCAATGGGACGTCTCCCTTTATTGCGCCTTTTGTATTGTCCATCTGGAGGAAGTAAGGCAGGACGTTACAAAACTATATATACACACAGTACATACATGTACACACACACACACACACACACATATATACACACTATATACATACATACATGCATGCATGCATGCATGCATACAGGGCCGGTGCAAGGATTTTGGCCTACACAGGCGAAGGTGCATTTTTGCACCCTCAGAGAGCCGGCTATGCAGCCTTACACTAGCGCCGGCCCTGACCACATTGCTCAGTCTACCCAAAAACATGGAGGCATTTCCTCACGAGGGGCAAATTGCACTTTAAAGGCTAAGTTCACTTTTCTGACCACAGCCACAGGAAGGAGGAACTACAAGCCCCGGCTGCCATAGTGGCAGGGGGGGGGGGCTTGTAGTTTTAGAGGAATACAAGTGTGGTGACATCCCCGCACATGTAGTCTTTTAATTCTGCCTCCTACCATATTACTACATGTCCGTACCTCGGTACAGGCATGGGCGGGAGCAGGGATGCACCAAAACCATCCTTTCCAGGCCGAGTACCGATACTTTTCCTCAAGTACTCGCCGATACCAATTACCGATACTTTTTCAGTGTCATGTGACAGTTTTTCTAAAACAATACGGAGTCATGATTTTAGGACGCACTCTCCTCAGCCCCCCTCCCCCCCTCCTTCTCTGGTATATTGAGGCACTGTGGTGTGCTGAGTGTTGAGACACACACTCCCCCCCACCCCCCTTCTCCTGTATATTGAGGCACTGTGGTGTGCGGAGGGTGTTCAGGCACACTCTCTCTCCTCACCCCCTCTCCCCCGGTATATTGAGGCACTGTTATGCGACAACACAGCGGGCCTTAGCGCCGGACCGCTGCCTGTATACATCCATGTTGTGAGCTAAGAGCGCCCTCGCTGCGCCCTCCCGGCACAATGGCCGATCTGTCATAGACGCCTCCTGGCTTCAGTAAGACAGCCTCCTGTTTACCACCAATGACAGTCAATCTCAGTGGTCACATGATCAGGGCTCCACCTTCTAAAGGGCTGGTGGGAGGTGGCTAATATAATACCTGCCATGAAGGTCCTTCTGCAGACACTTCCTGTTACAGGATGACAACGCTCTGTCCCCGTCTCTCACTTGTGCTTCGGCGTTGTCGCCGGCTTCTGATGGAGTCTACAAGTGACGCGTGTGATGAGGGCGTGGCCCACGCCTATCACTCACCTGTTCCGATCTCAACAAGAAGTTCCTTTCCTCTGCGCTGCTCGTCCTCTCTGACGTGCGTCTCCTCATCCTCCACTTTGATACAAATTACATTGTCCTCCTGAAAGCAAAGTGTGGGAAATACTAGTGCAAAACCTGAATGTTATCCTCCAATCTACGGCCTCCCTCCGTGCAAAACCTGAATGTTATCCTACAATCTACGGCCTCCCTCCGTGCAAAACCTGAATGTTATCCTCCAATCTACGGCCTCCCTCCGTGCAAAACCTGAATGTTATCCTACAATCTACGGCCTCCCTCCGTGCAAAACCTGAATGTTATCCTCCAATCTACGGCCTCCCCCCGTGCAAAACCTGAATGTTATCCTCCAATCTACGGCCTCCCTCAGTGCAAAACCTGAATGTTATCCTCCAATCTACGGCCTCCCGCCGTGCAAAACCTGAATGTTATCCTCCAATCTACGGCCTCCCTCAGTGCAAAACCTGAATGTTATCCTCCAATGTACGGCCTCCCAGCTATGTACCGCCATTGCCCTCTATGGGAGGCTGTACGCAGCACCTGTGGTTCCCTGGCAGGGGTAATACACTACAATTTAGGTTGTACGGAGCCAGGCCGCCGTGTGCACGATCCCTTATTCGTTTCCTTGGTCCCACCTACCTGATCATCCTCATGGATCTTCTGATCGTCCTGTGTAGAGTCCGGGGAGTGCAGAGGACTAGATCCGTCTGTAGTGAGAGAAGCGGAACATTCGAAAATTGTATGACGCATTGTAAGAGGTTACACGCATTCCATGACACAGGACCCCCAGTCATCCCCCTGAATACTCCCCTTCCCCCGGGAGCGGGCCCCCAGAGTCCCTGCAGCCAGTACAAATGATCATCCCCCTGAATACTCACCTTCCTCCGGGAGCGGGCCCCCAGAGTCTCTGCAGCCAGTACAAATGATCATCCCCCTGAATACTCACCTTCCTCCGGGAGCGGGCCCCCAGAGTCTCTGCAGCCACTACAAGCTTTGAATTCAATCTGATCTCCATCCGCAGAACCTGATCTAAAACCTTTACTACCTCATGTGGAACTGAAGCTTGACTGATTGATGTCAGGCACGGGACCCCCCAGCCAGACACGGGACCCCCCAGCCAGACACGGGACCCCCAGCCAGACACGGGACCCCCAGCCAGACACGGGACCCCCATCCTGAAAGCAGTCTGCTTATCTCTTCTCATCCTGCAGCAGCTGCTCCTGGCCACCACAAGAGGGAGCTAAAGAGCAGACAAACTGTACACATGTGCAGAACCCCATCGGCCAATGAAAATGTCTTTTGAAGAAGGCAAAGCGGCAAATTCATTATTCCCAACATCTCCATATTCCTCAGCGCTGTGACGACAGACAGATTGGCATCCCGTACTTCCATTATTACGCTTTCATTACCCACCTGTGCTGATCTCTGGAGGTATTTCCTCAGACAACTCATCATCCACCACAGACGTCTCTTCTACTTCCTCTTTCACTTCCACTTTGATGCTCATCATGTCTTCATCCTACATGGCACCGTGATGAATTATAAATAAAACATGAGTACTCAGACTCATAATCTACATTCTTAAAGCCCATCGCCGTGCCTTTTGCAGAGCTCAGAGTTAGAGAAGAATAGACAGCACGAGGAGTTAATCAGTTGTTCTTCCCTACCAATAAGGGACATGTAGACAGAAGGAGAGAGCAGAGTGGCAAAGAGATGAACTCAGCAGTCTGTTTTTTTTTTACACCGTCCAACCAGAGTTTGGGGGAGGGGCAAGACCTGTGTGTGTTACTGAACTGCAATAGATAAAACTCAGGTCTCCTGCTCTGCTGGACAGGGCTATGCTGTGTGCCTGGATGGAGACAAATACAAAACCTTTAGCAGGTTAAAATGTTCCCATATATACACTATATTGCCAAAAGTATTGGGACGCTTTTACACGCACATGAACTCTAATGGCATCCCAGTCTTAGTCCGTAGGGTTCAGTATTGGGTTGGCTCCGCCCATTGCAGCTATAACAGCTTCAACTCTTCTGGGAAGGCGTCCACAAGGTTTAGGAGTGTGTCTATGGGAATGTTGGACCATTTCTGAGGTCAGGTACTGATGTTGGAGGAGAAGGACGGGCTCGCAGTCTCCGCTCTAATTCATCCCAAAGGTGTTCTATGGGGTTGAGGTCAGGACTCTGTGCGGCCAGTCAAGTTCCTCCACCCCCAAACTCTCCCATCCATGTCTTTATGGACCTTGCTTTGTGCACTGGTGCGCAGTCATGTTGGAACAGGAAGGGGCCATCCCCAAACTCTTCCCACAAAGTTGGGACCATTTTAGGTCTGTAGCTATTGACTCTGCAGACAGTTGGCGACTTCTGCGCACTGTGCGCTTCAGCATGCGCTGACCCCGCTCTGTCGTTTTACGTGGCCTACCACTTCCTGGCTGAGTTGCTGTTGTTCCCAGTTGCTTCCACTTTGTTATAATACCACTAATAGGTGACCGTGGAATATTTAGTAGCCAGGAGATTTCACGGATGGACTTATTGCACAGGTGGCAACCTATCACAGTACCACGCTTGTAGTCACTGAGCTCCTGAGAGCGACCCATTCTTTCACAAATGTTTGTAGATGCTTCTGCATGCCGAGGTGCCTCATCCTATACACCTGTGGCCATGGAGGGGATTGGAACACCTGAATCCAATGATTTGGAAGAGTGTCCCAATGCTTCTGGCAATATAGTGTATTTGTAGTCAATTATTCTATAAATGCATGGAATAGGTTTAGCTGTGGAGCTGAAGGAGGATCCCGTACTGCCATCGTCATCAAAGGTAGATGTGTGCAGATCACATAAAGTTAAAGCACTATATTATGTGACAAGACCCTCAACCCAACTTACCAGATCATCCAGAGGGATCTCCTGATGTTCCTGAGGGACCGCCTCTTGTTCCTGAGGGATCTCCTGATGTTCCTGAGGGATCTCCTGATGTTCCTGTGTGGAATCCCGGGAATACAGAGGACGGGGACATCTCTCTGGGGTATTTCTGTTCCTGGATCCATCTGTAGGAAACACACACACTGACTGAATACATTGTTTCTATGTCTTTATATCAGAGGATGTGTGTATCTAGGGGGATCCTCAATACTCAAGAAATGAAAGTCTCCTCTTACCCGGTGATGTGAGGGCCGGCCGGTTCTCCATCATGGCGTCCTTCTACAGGTCCTCGTGTCCTTTCACATACTCTTACCTCAAGATATATATCATTTTTACCTGAAATTGAAGGGAAAAAAAACATGTTTCTAAGGATTAAAAATCCACATACATACATATGTATACACAACCCAAATTCCAAAAAAGTTGGGACGCTGTGTAACATCTACATAAAAACAGGATGCAATGATTTAAGTTGGGACAGGGCCATGTTTACCACTGTGTAGCATCTCCTGTTCTTTTATCAATATCCTGTAAGTGTCCGGGAACTGAGAGCAGTTGCTGGAGTTCTGGGAGAGGAATGTTGTCCCATTCTTGCCTAATATGGGATTCTAACTGCTCAACAGTTCCGGGTCTTCTTTGTAGTATTTTTTTGTTTCAAGATGTGCCAAATATTTTCATTTGGTGAAAGGTCTGGACTGCAGGAGGGCCACCCTTTTACTACGAAGCCGTGCTTTTGTCATAGATGCAGTATGCGGTTTAGCATTGTCCTGCTGAAATATACAAGGCCTTATAGGAATATACAATGATACGACATATCCGATTCACATAAACAACCTTAAAGTGAGATGACCGGACGGGCCGTGACGGGATGAGCGGGCGGGCCGTGACGGGATGACCGGGCGGGCCGTGACGGGATGACCGGGCGGGCCGTGACGGGATGACCGGGCGGGCCGTGACGGGATGACCGGGCGGGCCGTGACGGGATGACCGGGCGGGCCGTGACGGGATGACCGGGCGGGCCGTGACGGGATGACCGGGCGGGCCGTGACGGGATGACCGGGCGGGCCGTGACGGGATGACCGGGCGGGCCGTGACGGGATGACCGGGCGGGCCGTGACGGGATGACCGGGCGGGCCGTGACGGGATGACCGGGCGGGCCGTGAGGAAATGACCAGATAGGCCACAACGAGCTGACCACACAGGCCATGGCCAATAAAAGTGAAATAAGTGATGGGTTGCTAGGGGGTGGGTGCTTGTCATGTTAAGGTGCAATGCATGTTCCATGCGTTCTTCATGCACTCCCATTAAAGTCTACAGGGCATTTTCCAAGTCATGTTGCATAGGTCTGAATGGGCCCCATAGATAATGAGATTCCATTCGTCGTGTATTGTCACGCAACACTTGCGCTTAAAATCGCACACAACAGTTAACGGGGATTTAATAGGAACACAGAGATTGTACAATCAGATTGTAAAGGGTATTAACAACCGCTAGTACCGGGGCTGCCTAAACAATCCACATCTGGTCGGAGATGCTCCTACTGCACAGCCAGTGCTAAATCTAAAGGATATGGTACAGTCATATTGTATTGTGGTGTGTGGCCCGCTAAATACTTCCTCCTCGGGCCCCTTCACACTGCAATTGATTTCCTGCGACTGCACACCTGCGGTGACCATTCATCTTTTCTTATCTTTTATGATTGAGGATAGGAAATGAGATGGGTGTGCGCTCCATAATAAGCGGGGAATATGGGCAGGGACCTACAGCAGGTAGATATCATGCATAATAAAAAGACACTTATGCAGCCATTTAAATATTGCAGGAAACGAGAAGTAATCCTAATATGGGGCTCAGGTATGTTGGTTGATCTGCGATTGAAATTTGTTACACAACCATATTTATAAACAATATTTCACAACAGTTGGTGTCTAGTCACACTCCACTGCCTGCTCCCCAATATGTTTACATTGAAAGGTCACATGACCCATGCACCCACCCATTGTATTGGGGGCCCCTTTTCTCTCTTCTTCCTGTCCTAATAAGAAGACATTATTACCTCTTCCTCACTGGGCACACACTCTCCAGCGTTACACCCCTCCAGGAGTATTCTGGGATCACTGCTGCTTCTTGTTCTCCTATGGACTACAACAAAATGGCCGTCGCTCCGACCGCACAAAGGACACTTCCTGTTATATGACGCCCTCTAGTGGTGGTTTTGAGCACCTCTGGAATAAAGAGCGGTGTGTTCTATCGAAAGTTCCAATTTATCGAGTTCTCCAACTGCCTGACTTCCGGTTTGGTTAGAACTAAGAGGTTTGGCAAGGAAAGCTGCTCTTCTGCACGAGCGCCAGCCACGGCATTGCCCTATACACATACACCACAGTAATTAAGTGTTAAAATGAATTAGGATCACACTAATACAGCACTTTATTCATCTCAGATGCCCCACTCAATATGGCCGCCGCTTAAGTGGGGCACCAGAGATTAATAACGTGCTGGATTAGAGTGATCCTAATTCATTTTAATACTTCATTGCTGTGGTGTATGTGTAAAGGGCAATGCCGCGGCTAGCGCTCCTGCAGAGGAGCTCTCTTGGGCAAACCTCTTAGTTCTAACTAAACCGGAAGTCAAGCAGCTGGAGAACTCGAGGAGTTGGAGCTTTCGATAGAACACGGTGTCTAAGGTCTCAGAGAGGAAGTCCAGACTCCTATCTAGGCGTCTCTATAGCAACCAGGTAAAAGCCGTGGAACGCACACAGCGGAAGTACAAGAGCTACAGAGCGGAAGTGGTATAATAGTGACAATAGAGAGGAGACATGGTTGCGAGAGAGGGAGGGTATACAGAGAGGATATACTGTAAAAGAAGATGGACGGGGGGAGACCTACTGGGGGAAAAAACGTGTGATCAGCTTGCAGCCTCCCTCCCACTGTATAGCAGCAGCTCCTATTCATTCATTAGATTTTGCCGCCCACTATTTCCTGGTCACATGTTTCCTGTGACATCACAGGGCAATCTGCGGGATAGGAACTAGCCCCTATCGTTTTTGTTATGTTTAGATGGAAGCAGATGTGACAGCGAGCAAAGAGGGGTGCGGGGACACTCAAGGGACACCTCAGGTCTGTAATCATTGTATTCCTAACATTGCACCGCTGCTCTGCAGCATTTGGCTGCACTTTGCATCGGTTACCATGCCGTACCTTATTGGGCTGTAAAAAAAAAACCTTCCTGCGCGCACATGCCCAGGAAGGTAACAAGTGCAGGGGGGGGGGGGGGGGGGGGGCCTTAAAAACGC
>NW_017308374.1:132464-140334 GCF_000935625.1 Nanorana parkeri | reverse complement strand
GGGGGAGGGGCGACCTTAAAAAGTACACTACACTGCACATTAAACGAAAACAAAAAAATCTTGTTTGGAGCCCAGACCTCCCCGGCCGTATCCACTTGATGGCAGTCCAGGCCGGGGATTCAGATCGTGACCCCTCCTGTTCAATTGCGGGACCCCATATGCACTGCTTTAAGAAGCACTGCTATAGAGCACAAAGGTAGGGCACAAAAGTGCATTTAGGTGTATTGGTGCATGACAACAAGCCCCACCCCCTAGCAACCTCTGTTAGGCATTCATTGGTCAAACAAAAAGATGCAAAACACGCTGTGGTTAGAAATGCTCAACCGCTGGCATCACTGATGTAGAAGTCTTTCACTAGAAATAAAACTTGACGGTATGGCCAATCTAAAGACAATAACGGCGCTGCCCTATTTCATGCAATAAGCTTCCTGTAATGTAAACTCAATATGGGAGGAGCTGTGAGCCAATGACATGGGAAGCGATTCTAAAAGATCCAGCCTACTGATGGTATGGATGCCATGGTGGCTGAAGCTGTCCCTTTAAGAAAAGTTTTGCTTTACATTCCTTCTTTTCATGGACATGAACTATACAAATGACATTTCTTATAAGTTGTCTTTACATCCCGGTTCAGGTTTATCTGCATGCAAATGAAGCAACAATCCGACCTGAAGATAGTCTGAGATGCAAAGAGCACCCAGGCGACCCAATGAAATTGAAGAGCGACGAGAGTCACATGACTGAGCAGATTTTACAGCTCACCCTGGAGATCATCTACCTTCTGACCGGAGAGGTGAGGAGGATTCTGGGAGGTCACATGACATCACTCTAATCTCTAGTAATAAAACACAGACCTGGCTGGAGAGGTGAGGAGGATTCTGGGAGATCACATGACATCACTCTAATCTCTATTAATAAAACACAGGCCTGGCTGGAGAGGTGAGGAGGATTCTGGGAGGTCACATGACATCACTCTAATCTCTATTAATAAAACAGACCTGGCTGGAGAGGTGAGGAGGATTCTGGGAGGTCACATGACATCACTCTAATCTCTATTAATAAAACAGACCTGGCTGGAGAGGTGAGGAGGATTCTGGGAGGTCACATGACATCACTCTAATCTCTATTAATAAAACACAGACCCGGCTGGAGAGGTGAGGATTCTGGGAGGTCACATGACATCACTCTAATCTCTATTAATAAAACACAGACCTGACTGGAGAGCTGAGGAGGATTGAGATCATGTATATGATAGATGAATGTATGAACAGGTCATGTTCAACGGAAAGTACTAGACATGCACCGAAATTTCGGCCAGCGAAGCATATCGGCTGAAAATGTCACTTTTGGAAAAATGCTGAAAGTGCCATATTTCGGCCATATTGGGGAAGCATGACTAGTTTCTCTCCTCCTCGCTGGGCGCTGCTCTGTGTCCCCTCTGACACAGCGCAGCGTCCAACGGGGAGGAGAGAAACTGTCACAGGAGGTGAGCGGTCAGCGTGTCACAAAAGGCCAAGCTCAGCCTCCTGTGACAGATCAGGAGAGTGGTGTGGGGGCGGAGACAGCTGTCACAGGGGCCGAGCCAGCGGTGCCAGGGAGGAGACAGCTGTCACAGGAGGCTGAGCTCTCCTCCCCGCACTGCTCGCTCAGCCTCAAGTGACTGAGTCAGGATGGAGAGCGGTACACGCAGTCAGCGATCAGTGTTTGTAAATAATTGAGGACACAGCATGTTTACTGTGTCTCCAATTATGAATGAATGGGACGTGATCTACATCACTTCCTGCTCATTCATGATTGTGGACATGGTAAACATGATATCTCTACAAGTTATGAATGAATAGGAACACTCAGTATAGAGGCTTCCTCTTCATTTATAACTGGGGCTGCAGAGAAAGTGATTGAGGGTTCTCTGTCCTCAAACTTTTTTTTTTTAAAGGGAAATACCAGTGGTGTGTTTGGACCCCTGGCATTTTCCTGAAGCCCCCAACAGTAAAGTGAAAAAAAACCATATATATATATTTATCAGGGCTGTGGAAATTAAAGATTAATTTCTCGATTACTCGTTAAACTTTTTGATTGATTTTAAATTATTTTGATCGCTAATGAAAACACTCACCTCTTAGCCGGCTTCGGGGAGTCCCATCGGCAATCCCCCCTTCCCCAAGTGGCTCAGTCGGCTAACGAAGGGAAGGGGGGGAGGAGTCCGGTGACGTCAATGTCCGTGACGGCTAACAAGGGGAAGGGGGAGGAGTCCGGTGACGTCGATGTCCGTGACGTCAGCGGACTCCTCCCCCCTTCATTAGCCGACGGAGCCATTTGGGCCGGTGAGTTTGCCCAAGAAACTTTCTGCACAAGCGCCAGCCAAGGCATTGGCCTATACACATACAGCACAGCAATGAAGTAATAAAATGAACTCGGATCACACTAATCCAGCGCGTTATTATTCTGAGTTGCCCCACTAAAGCGGCGGCCATATTGAGTGGGGCACGTGAGATTAATAACGTGCTGGACTAGTGTGATCCTAGTTCATTTTATGACTTCATTGCTGTGCTGTATGTGTATAGGCCAATGTAGTTGGATCTGCATGTGCGTTATAATTCATCGAAAATAATCGATTAAAAAAAATTTCCATTAATCGGACACGAAAATTTTAATCATTACCAGCCCGAATATATATATTTATTAAAATATAAAAGAAAGAAAGTTTATAAAAAAAAATACAAATTTGAAAAGGTTAGGAGACAAAAATTGGGTTTCGGCCTGACAATTGTTTAAAAAAAAAAAAAATTGGTTTTAAAAATGTCAGTTCGGTGCACCTGTAGAAAGTACATATCAATGTTCAGTGGATTTAGAGAAATAAGCAGTTACATTATCTGCAGATCTTGACTTTACAAGATCAGCTTTCCCTTTTGTTGTTAAAGGAGAACTATGGGGTCAGGACTTTTCCCCATAGTTCTCCTTAGGGTAACGGGAGGACACAAACTAGCGTCCTCCTGTCACCCTAGGCTCTGTATATAGGGAGCTGTAGCTCGCGGTATACTGAGACGCTGAAGCGGATCCCGACAATTCTGCCGGGATCCGCCCAGCTGCATGACTGACAGCTGGCTCTGCCTATCTAGAGGCAGAGCCAGCTGTACCCGCCCCCCTCCCCCCCGTCCGTTCCGCCAGTCAGCGCTGGCGGATCGGAGCGGGGAATCCAGCCCCTCCCCTGTCACGGCAGAGAGCCGTGACAGGATCGAGAGGTGAGCGAACGCCGGTATGTGTTCGCTCACCTCCCGATCTACTGAGCCGACCTGTGACAGTCTCATTGTCACAGGTCGGCTAGAACTATGAGGCGAGTGAAAAGCACTCACCTCATACTTCTCCTTTAACTGAGGTCAAATAACACATTGTTGCAGCAATAGGAAGGCCTGGCAGAAAACAAGGGGCGGGACTTGCATGGTTATACAGAAAAAATCCGCTTTTGCTATTATTTTCGCTTGATATGCACTGTATAGCTAGAAGTATGCGGACACCACTTCACACTGAGTTCTGGGAGTTCCCAGTGAAGGGTGCTGTTAATGCTAAAGCATACAAAGACATTTTAGACAATTGCACCCTCCCAACATAGTTTGGTGAAAGCTATCTTCTGTTTCCAGCACGGCGATGTCCCCGCTGTACAAAGCCAGCTCCATAAAGACACGGATTGACCAGTTTAGAGAGGAAGAATCCAATTGGCCTATACCGAGCCCTGACCTCTAGAATGAATTGGAACACTGACCCTGAGCCAGGTCTTCTCATCCAACATCAGTCCCTTATGCTTTTTAGGCTGAGCGAATACAAATTCCCACAGGCATGCCCTAAAATCTCGAGGAAAGCCTCATCAGAAGGGTGGAAGCTGTAAAGAGGGGAGAGACGACTACATATTATGCGATTGTTTTGTGACGGGATGTCCAACAAACACATATAGGTGTGTTGATCAGTTGCACACACACTCACACTTTTTGCCATATAATGTTTCTTCATTTGTTTCTAATGCTGTTGTAAATGGTGCTCATGCATGGCTTCATCACACGCATCATTTGAATCGCCCACGTGTGTGCAGGGCAGCCATCAGAAATTTTGGGGCCCCTTACACGGCTTTAGGCCGGGCCCCCCCGCGCCGCTGGACGCAGGGCTGTGACGCGCTGGATGCAGGGCTTAGTGACGCACTGGAAACAGGACCCACCTGAGAGTGACCCTGCAGAGCCCACCATAGATGCTGCACAGTCCATCTGAGACTGTCTATGGTGGGCTCTGAAGGGGTCTCAGGTGTGCTGGTCAGGGCTGCATCCCTCCCTCCTTTCCTTCCTAGCTCCTCTTACCTGCACACATGGCCTCATCTGCCGCCGGACCGGCCAGAAGTGACGTCACGTCACTTCCGGCCAGTCCGACATCAGACGAGCAGCGTCGCTGATGGGGCCCTAGCTTGTCTCAAAGCCGATGGAGCCGCAATACTGGGGCCCTGCACTGCTAGGGCCAAGCCTCCACCTCCTCACCCTTCACTGTCGGCCGATAGTCATGTAAGAGACCCGGACGGGCCCCCCAGGCTGACCGGGCCCCTTACATGAGTATCGACCGTACCCCCCTGATGGCTGCCCTGCGTGTGTGATAGGTTACATTTAACCAGTTGACATCCGCGGTGTTAAACCCCCTTCCCATCCAGGCCATTTTTCAGTATTCAGCGCTGCGGTACTTTAACTGACATTTATTCCGTCATGCAGCGCTGTACTGAAATTAATTTTATTCCCTTTTTTGAGGACAGATAGAGCTTTCTTTTGGTGGTATTTATTCACCACTGGGGGTTTTATTTTTTTACTATATTAAGGAAAAATTACCGAAATTTAAAAAAAAACAGTTTCCCCTATATTAAATGATAAAACATTTATTATTACCCAATTTTTTGGTAAAATATAAAAGATGGGGTCACGTCGGGTAAAAAGACACTAAACATGTCAAGCCTTAAAATTGCGTGCGCGCGCGAAACCTCAAAAAACGATAATACCCAAAATTGGCCCTAGGCGACGCTTTAAAAGCTGTTACCGCTCATCAGTTTAGTGTTATCAGTGATTGATGGCCCTAAAATGATTGCTCTCACTGCGACGTTCGCGGCGATATGTAACATGTGTAGCGCAATTGTAATTTTTGCGCGCTGGGGCACCGGACGCGTATTTACGTTTATAGGCGCGTAAACGTGGGGGTGGGGGAGTTAAACATTTTGGGGGGGTTTTTTCCCCTTTTTTTATATGTGGCTTTTATTTTATTTTATTTTTTTATGTGTTACTTTTCTTTTTTTTTATTTATATTTTTTTTTTTGCACTTATTGTTATTGCTATTATATAGGGGGATAACAACCCCCTATATAATAGCAAAGGCACACTGACAGGTCCTCTTTATGGAGATATTAGGGGTCTCTAGGACCCCTAATATCACCTATGGACCCCAAAAGAAGCTGATAAAGCAGAGATCTGCTTTATCAGCTTCTTCTCTCTCCAGATGACTGACAGGTGAATGCGGAAGTGATGTAACACACATCACTTCTGCATTCACAGCCCGGACGGGGATCAGCAAGGAGCTGATCTCCCGTCCTCCTCCTCCTGACGCCCTCGGAGCCGGTCCCGGGATCCAAGATGGGGCAGCGGATCCCGGGAATCAAGGTGAGGGGTCAGGGGGAAAAAAAAAAAAGAACCGGAAGTGCCGACCGGGCGCGGGGGGGGTGGTGCCGCGAACGAGCACATATAGGCGATCGGCGGGCTATGGACCCGCCGATCGCCTATATGTGAAACACCCGGTAACGGGTGTGTGCTTTGAGCGGGTCTTTTCTGCCCGTGCGTGCCCGCTAGGGGGCGCGCGCGAGCAGAAAAAAATTGCCGTCTGGAGACGGCAACCCGCAGATGCTGCAGTGCCGTCCGTCCGTTTTTTTTACTACGGGCGGACGGCAAGAGGTTAATAGACATGTAAGGTGATATATTTGTATTGGTCGGTGATCTGAATGGGTTTCTCAATACACAGGACTACATGGTAGTGAAGAAGACATCTGGTGACCATGTGACATCCCACCAGTGCCCCATTAAGGACCTTCATCCCCCCTCTCTAATACCTGAGAGAAACAGCAAGGAGATACTAAAGTTCATCAACAAGATCATTGAGCTGCTGACCGGGGAGGTGAGTGTTGCTGGAAATGATGGGATTACTATTTCATCTGGAATTGTTTTTTGGGGGAAAAATGAACAGCATCTCTTGTTTCTGTAGGTTGGAGATGTTTCAAAGACGTTCCACCATCATAATGAAGATAACTGCAATGGAGACCCAAGGCCATTGGGTGAGATCCGTTTATAGTTGCTGCTCAGTCAGTTTAAGGTCCGGAAAACATCCGGAAATGTTAGCCTGGATCTCTCATTGATCCACCAGCTTCAATACTTTTATAGGGCTTCCACTGCAGCTCTCTTTGGAGAGCACTAGTTCCCTGGCCTTCATGCTGAGTCTCTGACCTGTACCCAGTAAAGAGATGGAGAACTCTGGCCTTCATTTACAACACTTTTGTTACAGGTCTGTGACTCTAATGCATTTAAGCCAAACAGCATCAGGCAACTAGCTTTTTAATACAGGGCCAACAATGACAGCTGCCATACTTTCCCCATGAAATGGTTTGTAATAATATTAATGGCTACATCCGTGAAGGCTGAATAGGCAATTAACTGGCCAGCTCTGAAGGAATGGCCTTGCCTAGGAGCAACAATCAAGTATAATAGTAGCTGATAAATTCTAACTTTTTAACATAGTCCAGTCCACTTAATATGGACGTTTTGATCTCAGTTGGATGGCATCAGTTTGAATTGTTTACCGGCTTACTGTAGACTTTAGATTCTTTTACCGATTGCAAACATAGCTCGTGTCTCCCATTGCTTGACTTTATAAGAGCCTCAATGAATGTTGTTACAGGTAGAGCTCTTTCTTTGCTCCTGTGATGGACTACTATCTCAATACAAACTAGTAGTCCATCACTGGAGCCATTTAAAAAAAAAAAATCTGATTAATCGATTAATTGAACTTAATAATCGGCTGACTAATCGATTTTTAAAATAATCGTCAGCTGCAGCCCTACTCCTGACATCCTCCCGAGCCGGTCCCGGGCTGCAGATGGGCTAGCGGATCCCAGGATTGAAGGTGAGGGATCTGGAGGGGGGCCAACAGTGGTGGCACTCGAGGGGGGGCGAACATCACACCATACAACCGATCGTCGGCTATAGAGCCGCTGATCGGTTGTATGTGAAACAGCTGGTAACGGCATAAAGAGTGACACTCTTATAGGTCACTCTTTATGCCCTGATGAAGAGACCCTGCGTGGTCTCGAAACGTTGGCTCTTGTGATTGTGTGAAGTCTATGTCCAATAAATGGACACGTTGGATTATTCTACTGAGTGCTGGTGATTCCTCTTCCTACATTGTGTCTGCACCGTGCCACTCGTGTTCATCACTACAAGCACCATTGTCTTCATAGGCCTCGATTGCTGCAAGGTGTGCGGAGGATTTGACTTTCTATCCGGGCTGTAAAGAATGGGCGGGTTTTTCCTGCGCGTGCGTGCAAGCAGGAAAAAAAATGCCGTCCGGAGACGGCAACCCGCAACTGGGAGTCTGCCGTCCGTCCGTTTTTTCTCAACCTTTAGGCTGTCATCCTTTCAAGTTAAAGGAGAAGTATGAGGTGAGTGCTTTTCACTCGCCTCATAGTTCTAGCTGACCTGTGACAATGAGACTGTCACAGGTCGGCTCAGTAGATCGGGAGGTGAGCGAACACATACCGGCGTTCGCTCACTTCTCGATCCTGTCACAGCTCTCTGCCGTGACAGGGGAGGGG
>NW_017308374.1:126171-131138 GCF_000935625.1 Nanorana parkeri | reverse complement strand
ACCTGTGACAATGAGACTGTCACAGGTCGGCTCAGTAGATCGGGAGGTGAGCGAACACATACCGGCGTTCGCTCACTTCTCGATCCTGTCACAGCTCTCTGCCGTGACAGGGGAGGGGATGGATTCTCCCCGCTCCGATCCTCCAGCGCTGACTGGCGGAACGGACGGGGGAGGGTACAGCTGGCTCTGCCTCTAGATAGGCAGAGCCAGCTGTCACTCAAGCAGCTGGGCGGATCTCGACATCGATGTCGGGATCCGCTCCGGCTGCGGCGTCTCAGTATACCGCGAGCTGTAGCTCGCGGTATACTGAGCTTAGGGTGACGGGAGGACGCTAGTTTGTGTCCTCCCGTTACCCTAAGGAGAACTATGGGGAAAAGCCCTGACCCCATAGTTCTCCTTTAACAACAAAAGGGAAAGCTGATCTTGTAAAGTCAAGATCTGCAGATAATGTAACTGCTTATTTCTCTAAATCCACTGAACATTGATATGTACTTTCTACAGGTGCACCAAACTGACATTTTTAAAACCACATTTGAAAATGTGATACAATTACATGCGGTTAGGGATAGATCTATCCTTGGATGCCCGATTCCCTGACCCCATAGTTCTCCTTTAACAACAAAAGGGAAAGCTGATCTTGTAAAGTCAAGATCTGCAGATAATGTAACTGCTTATTTCTCTAAATCCACTGAACATTGATATGTACTTTCTACAGGTGCACCAAACTGACATTTTTAAAACCACATTTGAAAATGTGATACAATTACATGCGGTTAGGGATAGATCTATCCTTGGATGCACGATCAATGTAAACCCTTAGATCTGCCTGATTGGATACACTTTAATTGGGTGGTTTGGAAAGTCCTGACTTTTCAGTTTTGGATCATCTGCACCTTTCTGGTTTGAGCTCTGCGCATCAATCCTTTACCATCCTAAACAATCATATGAAACTTTCATTTGTATTCCTAACAGATTGCCCCGGAGTCGGAAACATAACACCGTTACCCATTTCAGAAGCCTCCGATGCTTTTGCAATACAACGTTCAGAAATGGTCGATAAAGAAAGACTTTTGCTCGAATGCAAATCACAAAATACAACGGCGGGAAGAGCCGGCGACAGAGACCGCCGAGTTCTCACCCTGACAAATAAGCAGGCAGACACTGTTGGCACACAAAGTGGCGATCATCTTAAATCACATCAAGGTGGGCGGTCAGGAGCCACAAAGGGAACGCAGACCGAGAGGCCGTCTACTTACCTTTCGGTGTACAACGCAAATACCTTGAATAGTCAAGTACCAGCGACTGCGATTGACGCAACCTTTAAGCAGTTGACCAATTTTTCTGGACAAAGAACACACGCGAACTACTCCGAAGCCCCAGAAATGTTACCCGGTTGCTCGAGCGACAGTCGGGAGGAGTGGAGCTGTGTTGAATGTGGGAAGCTATTCCATTGCGATTCACATCTTACAAAGCATCAACAAACGCACAAAGGACAATTGCGTCACTCCTCAAATTCTTCCGAACCATTTTGTCACTCTGATGACCCAGTCGAATGCGAAGTAGAAGTAACCGGGAGCTACCATAATGGTGAACATCAAACAGAACATTTAGAAGGTCGTTGCGACTGTGGGAAGAGCTTAGACGGTCGCCGTGACCTTGGCGGACACCAGATAGTCACCCAAGAGAAAGACACGGCTTGTCTCGACTGCGGGGGAAAGATATCTTACAAATCACACCGGAAAATTCACGGCAGTGAAAAACTTTTTCTCTGCTCAGAGTGCGGAAAGCGTTTCAGCCTAAAGTCAGCCCTTTTGAGGCACCACATGATTCACACTGGAGAAAAGCCCTTTGCTTGTAGCATGTGTGGGAAGCGCTTCAATCAGCGTGCTCATTACATCAGGCACCAACTAAGACATAGCGGCAAAAAGCCGTTTACTTGCTTGGATTGCGGCAAAAGCTTCATTCAAAAATCAGACCTCGCGAAGCATCAGAAGGGGCATAAAGGGAAAAAACTGTCTTGTCCGGTTTGCCGGAAAGAATTCTGCTCGAAAGTGTCCCTCATCAAACATCATAAAAGTCACGGTGAGTCCAACAGGGCCGTCTGTTCAGAATGCGGGAAATGTTTTTCTCAGAAGTCCGCACTCGCGGTTCATCAGAGGATTCATACCGGGGAAAAGCCGTTTTCCTGCGACGACTGTGGGAAATTGTTCAACCGGAAGTCGCTTCTGGTTAGACATCAGAGGGTTCACACGGGGGAAAAGCCTTTTTCGTGCCTAGAGTGTGGGAAAAGTTTCACCCGTACCACAAATCTTATCATACACCAGAGAACTCATTCGGGGGAGAAGCCTTACGCTTGTCCCAAGTGTTCCAAATCTTTCAACAGTAACGCCACTCTTCTGAAACATCAGCGAACCCACTCAGAGGATTCAGAAGTTTCATGAACAGAATTGATTTTACCCAATATGAACTGATCCATTTTGAGTGGAATGCACAGGGTTTGATCAACCTCCAGGTCTTCACTCTTGTCTCTTACCCCAGCAGGACTATGTCTCCCTTACTGTTGGAATGGCTGTGATAAGCCAAGGTTGTTTGAATTAACTGAACTTCCCTTAAAGGAGAACTATGGGGTCAGGGCTTTTCCCCATAGTTCTCCTTAGGGTAACGGGAGGACACAAACTAGCGTCCTCCCGTCACCCTAGGCTCAGTATACCGCGAGCTACAGCTGAAGCGGATCCCGACAATTGTGCCGGGATCCGCCCAGCTGCGAGATTGACAGCTGGCTCTGCCTATCTAGAGGCAGAGCCCGCTGTACCCGCCCCCTCCCCCGTTCCGCCAGTCAGCAGTGGCGTATCGGAGGGGGGAATCCAGCCCCTCCCCCTGTCACGGCAGACGGCCGTGACAGGATGGAGAGGTGAGCGAACGCCGGTATGTGTTCGCTCACCTCCCGATCTACTGAGCCGACCTGTGACAGTCTCATTGTCACAGGTCGGCTACAACTATGAGGCGAGTGAAAAGCACTCAGCTCATAGTTCTCCTTTAATCACGTGGGATACAGATTGCAGCAAAACACATCATTTTGAGCCCAATGGAAAAGGGTTAGAACCTCTTTCGGTTATTATTACTGTCTGTGTCTTTTTTGTCCCGGTGACAACATCTTCTTCCATTTTGTGTCATACTCCTAACAGGAACAGGAAGTGAGATGAAATCTCTGCAATTGTGTCACAGATGACAATAAAAACTTGAAAAAAGCACTTTACTATTTCAAAAGTCTGTACACGTTAATAAAGAATAGCTGAGGTTGGTCTTTAATCTTTGTTCAATACATATAAGATTTTGTATTTACAACACCCCCTCTTCCGAGGGCAACCCCCTTTCCCGTCTGCAGGTCCCCCCATTGTGGCTTTTTCTTTTCCTAAATGCCTTTTTTTCTGATGTCTTCAGTCATGTGACATCACAGGTCTTCTTCCTCCTGGTCCTAAACAGTGCCACAGCCAGATAACGGAAAATGGAATACTTGCCTTACCGCCCACCATCAACCCCCAGGAATGATAACTCCACCCTCCGTCCACCATTCACATGAATGGTTACAAGACCAAGGGTAGTCCAAAAATGTATGCTGCCATGTGTAGGCACCTGGAAAAAAGGAACAATATGGAGAGGTAAGTATTTATTGTTACTGGGGCTTACATGGCAGCATACCTACGGTTACAGTAACTAGCTGCACGCAATGCAAAAAGGAATCGTGGCCCTGGGGGTTGATGGTGGGCGGAGCATGAACCATAGGTATGCTGCCATGTCGGCACCAGTACTCTGCAGCATTCTCCTGTGGGTCCAGGGCAACCTGATGACACCCCTAGGAAGTGGATTTATGACACTGTGGGCTCACAGGAAATGGGCCGAATGCTGCTGGGCGTCCTCTTTTTATGTGTACAATAATAAAAAAATCATATGTTGTGTATTTCCGTCATTGAAATTCACCTCTATCAAAAGTAATAAAATATTAATTTATCTCATCTGCGTATTTGCTGAAGAAAAAGAAAAACGGTGCTATGTAGAATGATCCCTAACCCTTCCCTGTACACCAGACAAAACGTCCTGAACGGCGCCTACACTAAATGATGGCATGCGAAGAACAGCCGGAGGGCTAAATTCAGTGGCACAGTCTGGTATCGGGAGTCTCTCAGTATTTTGTCACGGCCAGTTTGATAATCATGTTTCAGACACTGGGGGAGGGTGGGTGGTGCTTACGAGGCACACAGTGTTTATGTAGCTCACTTTGCCACAAGTGTCAATACCCCCCCGAAAAAAAAATAATAATAATCCTACACTCTTACCTTTCTAATGCAGAAAAGAGCTTCTTATTGCCCAACATATACATTTGGCAGTAATCTGGCCATGGTCCTAGCATGCCCTTATGTTCTCTAAGTTCTTCAAATGTCTTTGTTTCTTTACAAGGCAGTGTACGGGGATTTTTTGTTCCACGTGTAATATTGCCATTAGATGGCGCTGTGGGGCATAAAAATAGTTTCTCTGTGCCATCTAGTGGCCATAGTGCCGTATTACTTGACAACTGAAAATTCACTCCACTTGAAAAGAGTGTTCATTTTGGCAGCGGTCGCCAACCAGTGGTCCACAAGAAAATGTTGGTGGTCCCCGGGCCCCTCTGATGCCGTGCAGGCTGGGAGGCTCCGGGGCCGCCTCTCACTGACTCAAACAGCGGCTGTCACAAGGAATGTGCGGCTCTCAGTACAGTGCGACCTCTGCAGGAGGCGGGGCATCTCGTCAGTACCCGGACTGAGCAGGCTGCGGGACATAGAAAAAGTGGGAGGAAGGCCGGTAATAGTGGCTCAGTGTGGTGGTTGGGGGCAGTGCTGAAGCTAGTGGGGGCAGGTGCCAGTAGCGGATTCGATATAGGGGGGAACAATTAATATTATTACTGGGACGGGCGGCTCCACTGCCACTCGTGC
>NW_017308374.1:125282-125562 GCF_000935625.1 Nanorana parkeri | reverse complement strand
CGCGGCCCCGCCCCTCACTGACTCAAACAGCGGCTGTCACAAGGAATGTGCGGCTCTCAGTACAGTGCGACCTCTGCAGGAGGCGGGGCATCTCGTCAGTACCCGGACTGAGCAGGCTGCGGGACATAGAAAAAGTGGGAGGAAGGCCGGTAATAGTGGCTCAGTGTGGTGGTTGGGGGCAGTGCTGAAGCTAGTGGGGGCAGGTGCCAGTAGCGGATTCGATATAGGGGGGAACAATTAATATTATTACTGGGACGGGCGGCTCCACTGCCACTCGTGC
>NW_017308374.1:122933-125026 GCF_000935625.1 Nanorana parkeri | reverse complement strand
CCCCTGTCACGGCAGACGGCCGTGACAGGATGGAGAGGTGAGCGAACGCCGGTATGTGTTCGCTCACCTCCCGATCTACTGAGCCGACCTGTGACAGTCTCATTGTCACAGGTCGGCTACAACTATGAGGCGAGTGAAAAGCACTCAGCTCATAGTTCTCCTTTAATCACGTGGGATACAGATTGCAGCAAAACACATCATTTTGAGCCCAATGGAAAAGGGTTAGAACCTCTTTCGGTTATTATTACTGTCTGTGTCTTTTTTGTCCCGGTGACAACATCTTCTTCCATTTTGTGTCATACTCCTAACAGGAACAGGAAGTGAGATGAAATCTCTGCAATTGTGTCACAGATGACAATAAAAACTTGAAAAAAGCACTTTACTATTTCAAAAGTCTGTACACGTTAATAAAGAATAGCTGAGGTTGGTCTTTAATCTTTGTTCAATACATATAAGATTTTGTATTTACAACACCCCCTCTTCCGAGGGCAACCCCCTTTCCCGTCTGCAGGTCCCCCCATTGTGGCTTTTTCTTTTCCTAAATGCCTTTTTTTCTGATGTCTTCAGTCATGTGACATCACAGGTCTTCTTCCTCCTGGTCCTAAACAGTGCCACAGCCAGATAACGGAAAATGGAATACTTGCCTTACCGCCCACCATCAACCCCCAGGAATGATAACTCCACCCTCCGTCCACCATTCACATGAATGGTTACAAGACCAAGGGTAGTCCAAAAATGTATGCTGCCATGTGTAGGCACCTGGAAAAAAGGAACAATATGGAGAGGTAAGTATTTATTGTTACTGGGGCTTACATGGCAGCATACCTACGGTTACAGTAACTAGCTGCACGCAATGCAAAAAGGAATCGTGGCCCTGGGGGTTGATGGTGGGCGGAGCATGAACCATAGGTATGCTGCCATGTCGGCACCAGTACTCTGCAGCATTCTCCTGTGGGTCCAGGGCAACCTGATGACACCCCTAGGAAGTGGATTTATGACACTGTGGGCTCACAGGAAATGGGCCGAATGCTGCTGGGCGTCCTCTTTTTATGTGTACAATAATAAAAAAATCATATGTTGTGTATTTCCGTCATTGAAATTCACCTCTATCAAAAGTAATAAAATATTAATTTATCTCATCTGCGTATTTGCTGAAGAAAAAGAAAAACGGTGCTATGTAGAATGATCCCTAACCCTTCCCTGTACACCAGACAAAACGTCCTGAACGGCGCCTACACTAAATGATGGCATGCGAAGAACAGCCGGAGGGCTAAATTCAGTGGCACAGTCTGGTATCGGGAGTCTCTCAGTATTTTGTCACGGCCAGTTTGATAATCATGTTTCAGACACTGGGGGAGGGTGGGTGGTGCTTACGAGGCACACAGTGTTTATGTAGCTCACTTTGCCACAAGTGTCAATACCCCCCCGAAAAAAAAATAATAATAATCCTACACTCTTACCTTTCTAATGCAGAAAAGAGCTTCTTATTGCCCAACATATACATTTGGCAGTAATCTGGCCATGGTCCTAGCATGCCCTTATGTTCTCTAAGTTCTTCAAATGTCTTTGTTTCTTTACAAGGCAGTGTACGGGGATTTTTTGTTCCACGTGTAATATTGCCATTAGATGGCGCTGTGGGGCATAAAAATAGTTTCTCTGTGCCATCTAGTGGCCATAGTGCCGTATTACTTGACAACTGAAAATTCACTCCACTTGAAAAGAGTGTTCATTTTGGCAGCGGTCGCCAACCAGTGGTCCACAAGAAAATGTTGGTGGTCCCCGGGCCCCTCTGATGCCGTGCAGGCTGGGAGGCTCCGGGGCCGCCTCTCACTGACTCAAACAGCGGCTGTCACAAGGAATGTGCGGCTCTCAGTACAGTGCGACCTCTGCAGGAGGCGGGGCATCTCGTCAGTACCCGGCCTGAGCAGGCTGCGGGACATAGAAAAAGTGGGAGGAAGGCCGGTAATAGTGGCTCAGTGTGGTGGTTGGGGGCAGTGCTGAAGCTAGTGGGGGCAGGTGCCAGTAGCGGATTCGATATAGGGGGGAACAATTAATATTATTACTGGGACGGGCGGCTCCACTGCCACTCGTGC
>NW_017308374.1:121950-122847 GCF_000935625.1 Nanorana parkeri | reverse complement strand
CCTCATATATAAATATATTCCTGTGTGTGTATCAATATATATATATATATATATACACACATATGAGAATATATTTATATATGAAGAAACAAAAAATATGAGTATATATTTTAAAAATTCATATTAGTGGTCCATGAGGTCCAAAAGGTTGCCGACCGCTGTATTTTGGCATAAATCCGCACAGAATGAATGCCCCCCATCTTGTCCATATGCTCGGTATACAGTCTATATTCCTATAGGATGATGACATTTCTCACGATGTACATTCTATCTATCCATCTATCTCCCCCCATCAGCCATCTATTGATCAGCCATCTATCATCACAATGATTTCTCTTTATCTCTGGGAATCTATTTCTCATCCTCCATCACACATTCCATCAGTTGGCGGACCTAAGGAACAAAGGGCCCTGGTGCAAGATTTTTTTCTCGGGCCCCCCACCACCCATACTCAGAAGTAAGCCCGGGACCAAATTTCACTGGCCCCACCCAGCCTTGACCACCCCTGGTTTCCACCAGAGGAGCTTACACTCTAATGTCCCCTCCCCCCACAGTCACATCAGTCTCTGTACAGAGGAGCTTACACTCTAATGTCCCCTCCCCCCACAGTCACATCAGTCTCTGTACAGAGGAGCTTACACTCTAATGTCCCCCCACAGTCACATCAGTCTCTGTACAGAGGAGCTTACATTCTAATGTCCCCTCCCCCACAGTCACATCAGTCTCTGTACAGAGGAGCTTACATTCTAATGTCCCCTCCCCCACAGTCACATCAGTCTCTGTACAGAGGAGCTTACATTCTAATGTCCCCTCCCCCACAGTCACATCAGTCTCTGTACAGAGGAGCTTACACTCTAATGTCCCCTCCCCCACAGTCACATCAGTCTCTGTACAGAG
>NW_017308374.1:117835-121856 GCF_000935625.1 Nanorana parkeri | reverse complement strand
CGGTCAATCAGGAAGCCGGGCAGCGTGTAATGACGCGCTGCCCAGCTTCTTGATTGGTTGGGAAGCTGGCCAATCAGGAAGCTGGCCTCGTGAGGTAAGGTTACCTTACCTTAGTATGTGCAGCCTGTCACCCCCGGCGCCTCTCCAGCGAGAACGCGGCCTTCATCCGGTACCCAGCCGGAGCCATCTGGCCGGCCAATCAGGAAGCCGGGTGCCGTGCAATGACACAATACCGTGCTTTCTGATTGGCTGGGAAGTTGGCTTCATGCATGGAGCATGGAGCCGGCCTCCTGATCAATCAGAAAGCAGGGCGCCACGTCATTACACGGCGCCCGGCTTCCTGATTGGCCGGCCAGATGGCTCCGGCTGGGTACCGGAGGAAGGCCGCATTCTCGCTGGAGAGGCGCCGGGGGTGACAGGCTGCAAATACTAAGGTAAGATGGGACTTTCTTGTTAATCAGGAAGCCAGGTGGCGAGTCATTACACGCCACCTGGCTTCCTAAATGGGACTTCCGTTACTTGGTAATTGGTATTGGCGAGTACCAAAAAAAAATTAGCGGTACTCGGTATCAAAATACCGATATCGGTGCATCCCTACTGCTTAGCCATAATAGGGAAACACACATATTTATACAGTCAATAAAACACACACATCACACACAAAAATAAAAAAACCGCACACGCAATAACACATGCACGCATCTAAACTCACACAACTGATAAAACACATCACACAGAACTACTAATAACGATGAATAATTAAAATATTGCCCCCTCTCCTGCTTACCTGTTTTGTAGGGAGGGGGGGGGGGCTGCATCCTTGGGGGATCCAGTGGGGCACTGGAGGCTTATCCCTGGTGGTTCAGTGGAGGATCAGTGTGATCTGCATCTCTGATTGACTCAGACCATACTAATCGCTCCCTGCCTGTGAGCAAGGCCACTACAAGGGAGCAATCAGTATGGTCTGCATCAGCAAGAGATGCAGATCATACTTATCCTCCACTGGACCACCATGGGATGATTTTGATTTAATATATTGCCGGTTCGGCAATATATTAAATAGGATCTGGGCACCTGCCAGGTTTAAAGATGGCCGTGGCGATCCACGGCAGCCATCTTTAAAAACGTAACATTACTGAGACCCGTGGGCTTATACTGACACCCCCGGCCTTCTAGGGACACCCCAGGACGTTGAGCACTCACCCAGCTCTGCTCCCTCATCTGCTGAAAGCAGCGGCAGTTCCATAGAGACGGTGTGAGGGGGCGTGGCCACAATCCCTGGATGGACTGGTACACATGGTAACTTCGGATCTTTCAAATGAATCAGTTCATTTGGATCAGTTCATTCAAAAGAACCGACTCATGAATCAAATCTTCGGTTCACTTGCTGAGTTGGATGACCGAAGTGAACCGAAGCTCAGGAACTGTCTGACCCTTCATAAAAGATCGGAATGAGAAGACTCTGATTCAGAGAAGGGGGGCAGCTCCTGGGGATCAGTGATCAGAGAAGGGGGGCAGCTCCTGGGGATCAGTGATCAGAGAAGGGGGGCAGCTCCTGGGGATCAGAGATCAGAGAAGGGGGGAACAGCTCATGGGGATCAGTGATTAGAGAAGGGGGGCAGCTCCTGGGGATCAGATAAGGGGGGTAGCTCCTGGGGATCAGTGATCAGAGAAGGGGGGTAGCTCCTGGGGATCAGTGATCAGAGAAGGGGGGTAGCTCCTGGGTATCAGTGATCAAAATCACGCATATTGCCGCACGATATCACGAGATCTCGCTCGACCAATGATTTTCAATGGAGCTGTTCAATTCTACAGCTCAATGTCACCTGTCGCCTGTGCAGGACCCTTTTTTGTGCGGCTGTCGTGCGATTTTGTTTGTATTTTCATGTAGCCCAATACGAAAGGTCGTGCGATCATCGCCTAAAAAGTTGCGCTATTACGATCGCGCGGAAATCCGCATGAGTTGCATGTCGCTCAGTGTGAATGGGGTGTTAGATAGCGTTGCCACCTGTTCAGGATTCACCCGGACCGTCTGGGTTTTGAATGCTGTGTCCAGGTTTCATGGCAGCAGAAACCCGGACACAAGATGTCAGGCAGACAGGGGCAACCAAAAATTAAAATGGGGCTACTGCCCCCCACTGAAAATAGTCTCAAGTGGGATATTTACATATGAATGGGCGGCACTATTCATATATGAATAAGCCACCACTCATTCTCCCAAACAAATGTGCGCGTGTCACTAGAGTGTTCGGGTTTCGCTTGACGAAAAGTCGGCAACCCTAGTGTTAGAGGAATCCACTCATCCGGTTCACTGAAGAGAATCCATTCAAATTTAAACAATTCGTTCAGGAACTGGTCATCACTATGGACTGGTCCACTAAGTAAACAGGAGGGGGTGGAGCTACACCTCCATGTGTGCTGAGAGGAGGCCCAGACCCGTGTCTGGAGGAGACCCCGGTTCTATAAAATACGTGGGCGGAGATTAAAGAAGATAATCATTCTCATTCCTGTCATCCTCATCCCTGTTATCCTGCCATCTTAATGCGCCACCCCTGCTTCAGGCCTTGGTCCGCCCCTGTATTCCATCTACAAATCCGTGCAAAGTCTCCCACGTGCACGAGCAGTCCTCCCGGGAATGTGGACTGGAAAGCCGGGCGCACGCTCAGTGTGTTGCCTGTGCCGTGGACGCGCACGCACGCTGGCACGTACTGTGAAGCACATCTATGGAGCTGTGGTCCAGATTTTCAGCGCAACAAAGGCTGGATCGCGGTCAGGTCGGTGCTGGTCTGATCGCTGATACTGTGCTGGTGTGTGACAGCCCTGCGATCTGGGGGGGCTCAGGCTGGATGTGTTTCATTTATATATAGATGTATGGGATATTCTTGCCATGGATAGATGGGAGATCAGTGTATATATTGGGATATGGTGGCAGTTCATTCACTGATATCACAGACTGTGATTATTTTAGTAACCATTGTGCTCACAAGCGCAGTCTATGATGGAGAGTTCCTTTAAATGGATAATAAACTGTCCTTCCACCTAAAGTCACCATTTCAGTTATAGCTCCAAGCTAACCAATCCATTGACCAGACAAAGATTTGTCCCCAATCACCTACTGTGGGACTCTTTTCCACAGTGCTGGACATTTATAGGACGGCCCCCCTAGTGTTGGACATTTATAGGACGGCCCCCTAGTGTTGGACATTTATAGGACGGCCCCCTAGTGTTGGACATTTATAGGACGGCCCCCTAGTGTTGGACATTTATAGGACGACCCCCCTAGTCTTGGACATTTATAGGACGGCCCCCTAGTGTTGGTTCAAATCTGGATGTTTGACAATAATAGAAGGATGATGAAACCATTGTATGCAATCATCAGCTGTATGCATCTATCCCCCCCCCCTTAGAACGGAAGAGCAGTTGATATACACAAAGCCGGTATCTGACGCCGTCACATACTACACCCTCTTCCGTCATATTGTGTAGCTTCAACCCGTTCCCTGCCATAGTGGGTCCCTGTGAACGGACTCTGGCTGTCTATAACCACCTAGTCTGCTTACCTGCATAAAGCCACCTGATCGCTTCCAGGGGCCAGTAAACAGTGTCCACCCGCCTGAGAGCCCACTAGTGTTGGATATTTATAAATCAGCCCCCTAGGATTTTCAACACTAGGGGGCTGAGTTATAAATATCCAACACTAATGGGCTCTCAGGCGGGTGGACACTGTTTACTGGCCCCTGGAAGCGATCAGGTGGCTTTATGCAGGTAAGCAGACTAGGTGGTTATAGACAGCCAGAGTCCGTTCACAGGGACCCACTATGGCAGGGAACGGGTTGAAGCTACACAATATGACGGAAGAGGGTGTAGTATGTGACGGCGTCAGATACCGGCTTTGTGTATATCAACTGCTCTTCCGTTCTAAGGGGGGGGGGATAGATGCATACAGCTGATGATTGCATACAATGGTTTCATCATCCTTCTATTATTGTCAAACATCCAGATTTGAAATTAAGACAGAAAT
>NW_017308374.1:111839-116872 GCF_000935625.1 Nanorana parkeri | reverse complement strand
ATATTTAAAAAGCCCCCCCCCCCCCCCTAGTGTTGGATATTTATAAATCAGCCCCCTAGGATTTTCAACACTAGGGGGCTGATTTATAAATATCCAACACTAATGGGCTCTCAGGCGGGTGGACACTGTTTACTGGCCCCTGGAAGCGATCAGGTGGCTTTATGCAGGTAAGCAGACTAGGTGGTTATAGACAGCCAGAGTCCGTTCACAGGGACCCACTATGGCAGGGAACGGGTTGAAGCTACACAATATGACGGAAGAGGGTGTAGTATGTGACGGCGTCAGATACCGGCTTTGTGTATATCAACTGCTCTTCCGTTCTAAGGGGGGGGGGATAGATGCATACAGCTGATGATTGCATACAATGGTTTCATCATCCTTCTATTATTGTCAAACATCCAGATTTGAAATTAGAACAGAAATAATATTTATTATTATTATCAACAATTATTTATTATTATTACGTTGCTGTTCTTGTTCTTATTTTATTTATTTGTGACCTGTTGTTGTTCTCTTGATCTATCCATTCGATCGTTACTCCAGTGAATCCGGCATGGACGGCCTTCATTGTACAGACCGACTGCCTGACATGGAGGGAAAAGACCAGAGAAGGGATCCATGGCCTGGAAGGATCTTGAAAATCACTATGGAAATCGCCTTCCTCCTGACAGGCGAGGTGAGGAATTCTGGCAGTTTCATTGGCAGGAATCCTGTCTCTGGCCTGGTCTTTGATGGCTAATTGAAAATGGATTTTTGGATAACTAGCATAGGACATTAAAGTCAAACAGGGCTATTCACTAAAGGGTGAAGAGTCTGGAGAATCAGCTGGTCATCTGGTCATCTGTTTTAGGGTGGCTCCTTTCCCTTGTAAGGTCCTATGGAGACACTCGTAGTAAGCTTTGTGTATATAGGAATTTCCTATACTCGTCATTGCCATCTAGGGTTGCTAGTGCAGAAGGTTTATAAATGAACCTCTTAGATCAGGGGTAGGCAACCTTGCCACTCCAGCTGCTCTGGAACTACAAGTCCCACGAGGCGTTGCAAGACTCTGACAGGCATGACTACCAGAGCTGGAGTGCCGAGGTTGCCTACCCTTGCCACAGAGCAGCCTTTCTCAACCAGGGTGTCTTGGGACAGAGGTGTGCCTCCTGGCCTCTACAGGGGTTCCTCAAAAATTTGTGGTAGTGTGACTTTGTATGGGGGGAATGAAGACTGCTATGAAATGGGGCTCCTGATGTAAAGGGGGGGGCAGACCTTGATCCGAAGGGGGTACTTCAATGTGAAAGGGAAACGCGCTTTTTTGTACGTTTTTGTGTGGGGTCTCCCTTTAAAACCATGACATTGTATACTCGAGATTTTGTCTACTTTTAAAGGGTGCTGTGATTAAAAAAAGGTTGAGAAACGCTGCCATAGAGTATTCTCGCAGTGGTGGGCGCTGGCTGTTAAAATACCATAGCCAGTAGCAGGGAGTTCCCCTTCCACGCTATTTAGCATGAATGGAGGAATCTGTTGGATGTCTTTTGTTCATCATGCAGGTTGAACATGAGATATCTACGTCTCTGGCCAGCCTTATACTACATGTGTTCATTCACAGGAATACGTTATGGTGAAGAAGCAAAGTGACCCTTGCGCCCGTAGTGCGCTCGAAGGGTTCAGCCCAGATCATCCGCCTCCGACAAGTAACACCGTCAATGACAAGAAGATTCTAGAACTCACCAACAAGATGATTCAGCTGTTGACTGGAGAGGTAAGCCCCGCTGAACATTAAAGGCATCACCATGGCTAAAGCTGGCCAAACACTGGTAGATTTTTATACGAACTTTCATATGAAAAATCTGGTGAGAAAATTAAGTGACGCCGCCATAGGCTTGATGAACGTCATTCAAAATGTTCGATTTTGGAATGAATGGAGTTTTCCGGAACTAAAACCATAGGCACTGTTAGAATTGTGTTTATTCAAGAAACATTTGCTATCCTGGCCCTTCAGTTTTGTTGTCATTTGACCCGATTAAAGGAGACCTATGGGGTTAAGGCTTTTCCCCATAGTTCTCCTTAGGGTAACGGGAGGACACAAACTAGCGTCCTCCCGTCACCCTAGGCTCAGTATACCGCACGCTGTAGCTCCCTGTATACTGTGACGCCGCGGTATACTGAGACGCCGCAGCCGGGATGGATCCTGATATCACTGTCAAGATCCACACAGCTGCGTGATTGACAGCTGACTCTGCCTATCTAGAGGCAGAGCCAGCTGTACCCGCCCCGTCCGTTCCGCCAGTCAGCGCTGGAGGATCGGAGCGGGGAAGGGGGGAATCCCTCCAGGGAGCCGTGAGTGACAGTCACGGATCTCTGCAGGGATAGATCGAGAAGTGAGCGAGCGACGGTATGTGTTCGCTCACTTCCCGATCTATTGAGCCGACCTGTGACAGTCTCATTGTCACAGGTCGGCTAGAACTATGAGGCTGAGTGACTTTCACTCGCCTCATAGTTCTCCTTTAAGTTTAAATGTATTTTTCATCCAGTGAGGGACAGCGGAAGTCATATACTGTCAGGTTATACTGTGGCCTACAGGATGACTAGATACTGGCAAACAAACAAAGCTGTAGACCAGTCCAGCATTACCCCTTCTACTCCCAGCATGCCTCCTGTTTTTTGCTATTGTCCTAGGAGGATGGACGTCTTTTCTTCAACTCTGCTGGGAAAAGTCTTAAAGGAGTACTATGAGGTGAGTGCTTTTCACTCACCTCATAGTTCTAGCCGACCTGTGACAATGAGACTGTCACAGGTCGGCTCAGTAGATCGGGAGGTGAGCGAACACATACCGGCGTCCGCTCACCTCTCGATCCTGTCACGGCTCTCTGCCGTGACAGGGGAGGGGCTGGATTCCCCTCGCGGTATACTGAGCCTAGGGTGACGGGAGGACGCTAGTTTGTGTCCTCCCGTTACCCTAAGGAGAACTATGGGGAAAAGCCTTAACCCCATAGTTCTCCTTTTAATGAAAGCATTTTTGATTCATGAGGTAGTTATGAATTTCGGTATCTGTGCATACTTTGTGTATGGGTTTAATAGACTGCCTCCAAAACAACCAAATTGCATTTGTCATTTGAACATTTCTTCCCATCGAAAGATCTTCCCTAAACTGTTGACCCTCAACTGAGACAATGGTCATCGGAGCAAATACAGATGTGACTCTTCCCTATGGTTCTATGCGGAAATGGGTCTACATATTCTTTTATATTCACTTGAAAGCTAAAGTCCAGGAATACCTTACACTGCCTATTTATATGTTCTCAATAAATGAATTACACCTGCACTGTCAACATTTCTAAAAAAAGCATATACAGCCCTTCTCCAAATCTGTTAGGTATCTTCTCTTATTTTATTTTGCTGTGGCGTTCCTGGCCAGGTCATATTATGAAATTACATGTAAACCCAGATACACTGGGACGTCTGTAGTTTCAGTATGGTCATTAGTGTGGTTGGTATTGTTAGTCTGCTGGAGAACAGGGCACAGGAAGGCAGAACGTGGGTAGATGTTGCTGGGTAGGATCGAATGCTAATTGCAATCCATTTAATCCCACTAAGCATCAGAGTTGAGACTGTGCTGACATCCCCTCTGTAGTTTAAAGCAGAACTATGAGGCGAGAGCTTTTCACTCACCTCATAGTTCTAGCCGACCTGTGACAATGAGACTGTCACAGGTCGGCTCAGTAGATCGTGAGGTGAGCGAACACGTACCGGCGTCTCTCGATCCTGTCACAGCTCTCTGATTCCCCCCTCCCTGCCAGCGCTGACTGGTGGATCGGACGGGGGAGGGGGCGGCACAATTGTCGGGATCCGCTTCAGCTGCGGCGTCTCAGTATACCGCGAGCCTACAATGAAGGAAGGACGCTAGTTTGTGTCCTCCTGTTACCCTAAGGAGAACTATGGGGAAAAGACTTAACCCCATAGTTCTCCTTTAAAGAACTATAGAGTTAAATCTAAAAGACTCCCACAAGAAATGACTGTTTGGCACACAGCCAGAAATAATCAAGTAGCCCAAGGGAAGAAGATCTATACAGTATATCTAAATGTATGGCAATGTATTTTTCGCTTTATTACTAACCATGTCCTTTTTAATACTCCAGGTCCCTCTCAAATATGACAACGTTGCAGTATTCTTCACCACGGATGAATGGGAGTATTATAACAAGCACAAGAAGCTCTACAGTGACACCCCTATAGCAACTCCACGATCCGAGCGATTGCAGCGTAAGTCTTCAAGGGATTCTGGATGCAATTAAGGACCGGTATGGTTACTTCTGGAAAACAGAGAAGACCCTATACTTCTGGAAGATGTAGTTTGTTATATACCTTCAGTAAATGATAGTATATTTTGTATTTATTTTAAGAACAGTGATGTCATTTCTCGAAGAGGACGGTTATTTTTATTCTTGTCCATGAAGTGACTCAAGGGAGGGAAAGGTGACATGTTTTTCTTAGCGCTGCTGGAAAAAGTCTAACCTAAGCCTTTGCTATAGCATTTCTTTTTTCAATTCTTCCCTTTTTTTTAATTCAATCAAAACTGTTTGCTACGTCACTGTTTCAGCTGCTTAAGCAGAGCGCTCACTTGCCTCATTGTAAGAAGTCTAAAGACCGATCAGCTATATCTCCTTATCTCCTCTCATTCACCTACTCCTGCAGTAGGCACTACCAGGACGGAGAAACCCTCAAGGTAAACCTTCAAAAGATGCGTCTCCGCTTTTCCAGAGAGGGGGGTAATTGTTGATACTTGCGGGCTATTGAGTAGTTGCCCTTTAGACATTCAGCACTACTTTCAGCTCCTCACCCTTTACCCCTCCTGTGTTACCTCAAAGGTTGGCAGACCTACATCTGCTCCCTTGTGGTCTTCTGGACTCAAATTCCTGTGCCAGCACCGTCTTAGAAGCTTTATGTGGCCTGTCGACTGCTTTGACCCTCAGCTGCCTGGGTTTTCCTGAGTACTTGAGGCCTTCCCTCTTATTCTTAGCCTATAGGTTGCCCCTCCACACTGTGGG
>NW_017308374.1:97773-111628 GCF_000935625.1 Nanorana parkeri | reverse complement strand
TAGGGTTCCCCCCCCCCACTGGGGGGCAGGATTTTTGGGGGGGGGGGGGGGGCGGAGGGCAAGCCTTCTGTACCAGGTGCCCCAACTAATGTTCTACTAACTCTTTCGAGGCTGCTTGAGGCACCCCTGCAGGAGGACTCGCTCTAAAGCTTGAGGATCAGCCTGTTGCTTCTGCCAGTACTATTTACTGAATTTGTTCTCACTGTCGAGCCAGCCATGTCTCACGTTGACAAGGCAATTGCCATATTGATCGAGGATCCACCTGTGCTGTCTATCTGCAACAGTATTTATTTCCTCCTGGAGTTCGCCTTTAATAAAGACCCCAACAGATAGGTGGCTGTAAGCCCTTTGTAGAGCTCTGTACTTGCTGGCAGGTCCTGCTGTACACCTGATTCTGTCTGGGACTTTACTTTGTCTCAGGTTTACAGGTCCTGTTGTGTCCACAGGTATTTGTGCAGGGTCTTTAAAGTGATCAAATTTTCGAGGGAAATGTGCAAATTGCAAAATTGTACTAATTGTAATTCTTTGTGCTACGCATCCTTCTATATTTGTCTCATCAGTCGTCTTTCCATTTCAACCCATGTTTTAACAGGTCGAACAGTTCTCAGAGAAACGGCTAATCAACAACCAAGATGCAGAAGAACTAAAAAAGTGAGAGGGCCACGAAAAAGTAGGTACATCCGGAAGAAAGACAGGAAGCCGCTGGATTCTGGAACCAATGCCAATTCTAACATTTACCAGCAGAATAACAGTATCTCAGAAAATGGTACCGGGCATAAAGACGAGGACAGCGATGGAGACTTAGACAGCCCATTGTCTGTGAAGTGCAAAGAGTGTGACCGAAAATTCCAGAACAAGGCGGCCTATTTATCTCACCTCAGGGCGCACACCCGGGTGTTTAAATGTGACCTCTGCGGCACTTTTTTGTTAAACAAGCAGCTCCTCATCCAGCACAAAAAGGCGCACGTTGAGTCGAAGCCATTCACTTGTATCACCTGCGGCAAGAATTTCCCCCGCCTCGTTAACCTTGAAGTGCACCAGCGGTTTCACAGCGGCGAGCGCCCCTTCTCCTGCACCGAATGCAGCAAAGGTTTCTCCTGCCTGGCGAACCTCATAAAGCACAGCCGCATTCATACCGGAGAGAAACCGTTCACGTGTAGCGAGTGCGGCAAATCCTTCGTCAAGAGCTCACACCTGTCCCGGCACAAGCGCATTCACACAGGTGAGAAGCCGTATACGTGTGAGCATTGCGGCAAGCGGTTTACGAACAAGGAGAATCTGGTGACCCACCGGCGCTATCACACGGGGGAGAAGCCTTTTTCTTGCGGCGAGTGCGGCAAAAAGTTCTCGTTTAAGTCGCACATGATCATCCACCAACGCATGCACACGGGGGAAAAGCCGTATAAGTGCTCTGACTGCGGCCGGAGTTTCGCGGATCGCTCACATTTGCTCAAGCACAATCGTAGTCACACGGGCGAGAAGCCGTTCCCTTGTAAGCACTGCGGGAGATGCTTCGCCCGGCGCTCGCACTGCACCAACCACGAAAAAACGCACGTGCGTGAAAATAAGTTTGAGTGTCCCGATTGCGGAAAGTGGTTCGGGCTGAAGAGCCAGTTGAAGAGGCATTGGAAGACCCATTAAGTGTTGGAAAGACTCTTCCTATATGGATGATGGGAGCGAATGTGGCTCTTCCCAATAATGTTTAAAGGGCCAGGTGCTTGAACTAATCTTCAGAGACCAGCAGTGCTGTGTAAGCACCTCATTCACCAAACGTTCAGAGGTCAAGTAGATCGTTCTACTCCAGTCACAGGGACAGCTCTCTTCTTCTTGTGTCAGACATTGCCATGTGATTTACTTGGGTGCAATGGATAACCCCAAACCATACCTTTGTTAAAGTGTATCAAAAGGCCAAAGTTTGTTGTTTTGATGGAGTGGGGGATGTTTAGTGTCCCTGTCAGGTTTTCATTGCTGTCTTGGAGAACACTGGGGCTGAGTAGAGGATCCCGCAAAACAGATGACAAACGCACTCATCAATTCGTCACCAGCTTTACAGTAAGGTGCACACGGAATGGGCTTTAAACAGTATAATAGCAAAACGTTTTCCCGGCACACTCGCAAGCCAGCATGTAAAAAAACTTGTCTCACCGCTAAGGTTAAAAACAGAGGTTTGGATACACGTCTTCTGCAGAAAATGTGAAAGTCCCACAGATCCAAACCTCTGTTATTAACCTTAGTGGTGAGACAGGTTTTTTTACATGCTAGCTTGTGAGTGTGCCAGGAAAACTTTTTGCTATTATGAGTAGAAGGTCCAACACCTTGAGCTGTTACTGGAAGAGTGGAAATCTGTCAGTGGAGACACTTTTTCTTGCAAAAAGATTTCCTCTTAATTCCTCTTGTGTCTATAGGCCAGAAAGTGAAGGGAAATCTCTGCAATGGGACATTGATGAGGGGAAAAAAAAACTTACAAGTTTTAGCCATTCCCTACTCTATCCAAAGGTTAAAAAAAAAGAAACGGTGGCTTTTCATATACTTAGAAGGGGATTTACAAATCGTTTGCACAGCAAATAACTATGCGAACAAGATTCACCGCACATTATGGCCACTAGATGGAGCTGAGGAGCGTAGGACATTTCTATGCTCTTTCGCTCCATCTAGTGGCCATAATGTGCGGTGAATCTTGTTCGCTGTGCGGTTTCTAAACGACCCTCCATACCGTTGATTGATTCAATACCTCTGCTGGATGTTTTGCTTTAAGGGCACTAACATAACTAGGCTGGATGGTTAATGGTACAATTCAATCAATACTGAAAAGCCTTGAAACACATGTAAGGTACATGACTGACCTGCTGAGGACGCCTGTCTTTCATACAAGCATTGCCATAGTGCTCCAGTCCATCTGATGCATTTTGCCTGTAAACTGGTGATATGGGAATCCCGACTTGTGATAAGGAGTTCGCAGACACACCTACTGAAGGTTCCTTGCAGTATTTCACATGAAGAAATTTTAATGTAGGTGGAAAGGATTTATATAGTGTCAAATCAAGACAAGATGGTAAGGAGGACCCTGCCCGTGAGAGTTTACAAAATAAAAGGGGAGGGGCAAGTGATACAAGAGGTGCTAGCTGTGCGGGGATGATTTTTTAAAATAAATTGATAGTGCAGTGGTTAGGTTTAGGCAGAATAGACTTGTCTGAAGAGTTGAATCTTTAGGGATCGCCTTAAGGCAGACAGAGTGGGAGATAGGCAAACAGGTTGAGGTAGGGAGTTCCAGAGGAGTAGAGAGACTCTAGAGATGTCCTGGAGGTAAGCATGGGAGGAGTATATGAAGGAACTAGAGAGGAGGAGGTCTTTGGAGGAGTAGAGGAGATGGTTAAGGTGATAGTTTGAGATGACTTTGGAAACATAGCGGGGGGGCAGAGTTGTGGATGGCTTTGTAAGTGGTTCTCCCCCCTTTCTCTCTCTCTCGCCCCTTTCTCTCTCTCTCTCCCCCCTTTCTCTCTCTCTCTCCCCCACTCCCTCTCCATGGGGAATAAGTCACATTCACCCCACCTTGCCCACACACCCAGCGTGGTCGCATGAACGGTCTCCATAGCAATGTATAGGATTGTTCATGTCGGCGGATCGGCATGGCCAAACCGCCCCGGTGTGAAATGCCAGCTTGATTCAAAGAGGTTATGGCCTGTATCGTTTTTTAATCCGATAATTTTGTCGGCTAATGCTATAAAAATGCCCTTTCTATTTAATTCTGTAGCCAGCTGTATTTCTTAATCGTATATCACAGGGCACAAGATGGTATTCTTCCAGCATTGGGTTATACTGCCGCCTTCAGGAGATTGGACAATGGCAAAGCAGTAAGGACATCCCTGTAGAGCCACCCCTGGGAGCCAGGAGCTGGATGTGATGCCGGCCAGAGAGTGCCTGGTTGCTATGAGCCGGGCAGGGATATGTGTATGGTTGAGGGGTGGGGAGAGAAAAAAGTTAGCTGTTTCTGTGGGTCAGTGAAATTTCAGCCCTCCCCCTCTTCAAGTGGTGCCCGGGGTATGTGCCATACCCTGGATATGCCATTGGTTCCAGCACCTCCTGTTACGTTCTCCACTCAAAAAAAAATAGGGCTGGTAATTCGTGTTCGATTAATCGAATTTTTTTTTAATCGATGAATTATAACGCACATACAGATCCAACTACATTGGCCTATACACATACAGCACAGCAATGAAGTAATACAATGAACTAGGATCACACTAATCCAGCACGCTATTAATCTCACGTGCCCCACTCAATATGGCCGCCGCTTGAGTGGGGCACGTGAGATTAATGTCATCCGAGTTCATTTTATGACTTCATTGCTGTGCTGTATGTGTATAGGCCAATCCCTTGGCTGGCGCTCGTGTAGAAAGTTTCTTGGGCAAACTCACCGGCCCAAGTGGCTCCGTCGGCTAACGAAGGGGGGAGGAGTCCTGTGACGTCACGGACATCGACGTCACCCGACTCCTCCCCCTTCCCTTCATTAGTCGTCACGGACATCGACGTCACCGGACTCCTCCCCCTTCCCTTCGTTAGCCGTCACGGACATCGACGTCACCGGACTCCTCCCCCCTTCCCTTCGTTAGTAGTCACGGACATCGACGTCACCGGACTCCTCCCCCTTCCCTTCGTTAGCCGTCACGGACATCGACGTCACAGGACTCCTCCCCCACTTCCCTTCGTTAGCCGCCGGAGCCACTTGGGGAAGGGGGGAGGAGTCCGGTGACGCTGATATCCGTGAGTGTTTTCATTAGCGATCAAAATAATTTTAATCGATCAAAAAGTTTAACGATTAATCGAGAAATTAATCTTTAATTTCCACAGCCCTAAAAAAAAAAAGAATCCCTATCGGGATGTATCGCTTGCCTCTAGCGATATAAAAATCACGCAGTATCACTTTCATACATTGCATCCTCCTCTATACCAAAAATGACATTCCTGTCTATTACGGGAGCCGGAACTGCTTTTTCTATTTCCCCGGTGGACAGGTTTTCAGGGAACTTAGACGTCGTGTTTGGAAATCAGCATTTTAAAAAAATATGAATAATGCCATTTGAATCCTCTTTTGTTTATAAGGTTGTATCGTAGTATAGTATTTTTATGGACTATTATATGGAAATACAAATTTCTCTCTGTCGTTTTGAAAACCTACAAATGAATTGCCAATGAATTTTATGTCATTTTATGTAAGTGAAAGCACCCACAACTGTAAACACAACTGTAAACACAACTGTAAACCAACTGGGATAGTTGACAATTATGGAACTTTGTTATGGAGTACCTGGAATGGAAAATAGTTGATGCTGTTGAATTAAAGGACCAAAAGTCTACCGTGTATTGGGAAAATTTCTTATATCCTCAAACTATTTTATTTTCAGCCGTGACAGCTATAAATGAGGAACTTTCCCCATATCTTCAAAATAACAACAAAGGCACCTTTTAGAAATGCTTAGTGATGGCAATCTACAAACACATACTTCTATATAATTGCCGGCTTTGTATACTTTGCATTCCTTATTTGTCTGTTCTCCCCCAGTCTTCTCACAGTAGCCATTTTAACTAAGGGCAGATTAGTAGATCTCCCTTTACTTCCTGGAACTCTGGCACATGTGACTAGGACATGTGACCATGCACATCATCTCAGGGGAGGAAAATGCCATTCCCTGAGATCTCATGAGATTACAGATGAGCTTTGCTGATGTAACCTTCCCAGGATGCAATGTTTGGGCACATTACATCATTTGTGCCAAAGTGGACCAGGAAGTGGGCAAAAAAATTGTAAGTTACATTTTTAAAAAATTTCTGTTAGCTAATGAATGCAAGATGATTTCATATCAGTATACAGAGCTGCATGCTGATGCGATTTTTAGTCAAAGGGGGTAAAGGTGCACTTTTAATGTACCAATCAGTCCCTAGTGAAATGGCTCTGCCTGGTTGTCAAGGACTTGGCTTTATAGAGCAAGGACGTGCGGTCTGGGGAGACAGGTGAGGCAGACCCGGCTTCTAACAGGTTACATAGCGGGGAAAGCCTCCCCATTGTTTACTCTGTCAGTAGACGGAGCGCTGCCTGTTAATGATCACCATAGTAAGGAACTTTCTTCCCATTGACCACCAATGTAAAAGCGCATCTTCCACCAGACCACCACTGTAAGGAGTATTCTTTCCACCAATCAATTATAAGGAGCATGTTTTCAACCAACCACCAATGTAAGGAGCATTCTTCCCACTGACCACCAATGTAAGGAACATTCCTTCCACTGACTGCCAATGTAAGAGGGTCCTTCACACAGTGACCACCAATCATAATGACCAACAATGTAAGGGAACACTACAACTGTTTGCATTTCTTTTTATTTAGCCTCAGCTTATTGTTCATTTTAAAACATTATCATTGAGAATAAGTGTTGTATATGTTGAGTGTAAAATACACAAAGTATTCCACATTCCTTATTCTTTTACTTATGTTTCCACTTACTCTAGGTCAGTGATTCTCAACCTTTCTAGTGCCGCAACCCTTTGATAAAATTGCCCAAGTTGTGGCGACCCCTAACAGTAAAATTATTTTCGTTGCTCCTTCATCGCTGTCATTTTGCTAACGTTAGATAGCGGCTCCCGGCCGCCCGGGAGAGAAACACTTTCTCCCGGAAAGGTTAACTCAGCTTGATCGAGCAGAGTACACCTTTCCCTGCTCTGGTTTTTTTTTTCTTTCTTTCTCTGACATCGGAGCCGCCGTCAGTCAGAAAAAAAAAATAGCATAGGAATGCACAGCTAGATTCCTATTGGCTATTTCAATTTGCAATATCTAATAGCAGAGGGCGGGTGCAATAGCCAGCTTGCTATCAATCACCAGACGAGGACCTGATGGAGAACTTCAGGTCCCCTCTGCTGATTGACAACAGCAGTGGGCGGGTGCAATAGCTAGTTTGCTATTGGCTATTGCAAAGTGAAATAGCCAATAGGAATCTAGCTATGCATTCCTATGCTGTTTTTTTTTTTTTCTGACTGACGGCGGCCGGCGGCTCCGATGTCAGGGGAAAAAAAAAAATAGGGAAAGGTTTACTCTGCTCGATCATGCAGAGTAAACCTTTCCGGGAGAAAATGTTTCTCTGCTGGGAGGCTGGGAGCCGCTATCTAATAGTGGGAGCGTCCGGGAGAGTTGGGATGTCTGCAATTACAAGTTTTACAAAAAAAAACAAATTTCTGATGGTTTTTAGCGACCCTTGGCAAATCGTCATTCGACCCCCAACGGGGTCGCGACCCGCTGCTCTAGGTGCTAATGTCAGCTGAAGTTTATTAGCAGGGTTTCCCTAAAACTTTAGGGTTTCCAAAGGTTCCTGCGCATTAAAAAAGGTTGAGAAATGCTGTGTTAGAAGAATATATAGGTGTTCTGAATTCAGCAACCCTGCCCCCTAGAGCCCCCTACAGGAAGAGGTGATTAAACATGAATGGGGGTCTTATGAGTTGGACATGTGACCGAAGTTTGTAATTTGCAGGATTATTGTATTTGCATAAAAGGATTTTGGACTTTGCATCATTATATTTAAATGTAGTAGTACATAGCCAGATCATTGCAGAACTGACCAGGCCATTCAATCCGACCTGAAAACAAGGGTGTTTTTTTAGGTATTTTTGTTTTGTAATCAGTTTCTGTGCTTCCTTGGTACAGATTTCCTTTTAACAAACAGGTTTCCATTAAAGCCCCAGGGCTTTAATGCATATCCGCAAATATGTGGTAGCAGATTCTTGGGATCTTTTGTGGAACTTGATGTAAAAAAATTTTTTTTTATTAGACTTTTTTTGTGTTGCAAAGAGACATCCTATGTGGTCTATATATAAACGATTTGCAGGTCCCTTTGCCCTGCAAGTATCTCATTATGGGCAGATAATGCCAAATGTAGTGTGTTGTAATAGTACACTATGGTCACTAGATGGTGCTAAGGAGCATAGAAAATAAGTATTTACTTCCTATTCTCAAGTCCATCTAGTGGCCATAATGTTTTATTACAAAACTATGAAAATTCACAAATAATTGCAGGGCAAAGGATCCTGAAAAATGTTTATAAATGGACTCCTAATTTTTTTCTGAAAAAAAAACAAGCTTCTACACTGCCTTCTTAGAAACTTGTTTAGAATGTACCTTGAGCTGTGAATGCACCACTCAGTGTACATTGTCAACATCCCTTGGTGCTGGAAGAAATTAACCTCTGTGCACGTGTGGATATACACTGAGTGGCCAGATTATTATGACCACCTGATGTTTGTAGGCAAATTAGCTATAATTTGGCGCTGAAGTTGCTAGAGGGCCAGACCATTATAAATAGGGATTCAGGTTGTTTACCACGACAGTAGAAGTGATTTGTTTCTGAAGATACGGGGAAACAACGCCATTTAACAGCCTTTGAACGTGGGATGATTGTTGGCGCTCGGAGCCATGGAGCGAGTATCAGCAAGACAGCAGAATTCGATAAATGTTCAAGAGGGGCTCATTGTTAAAGTGTTTAAAGACTGGACTGTCATCCGAAAATCTGGGTCTGAACGTGCGAATTGTGGCCGCCAGCGACTAGTCAATGTTAGGGCAGAACAGGGGAGGGGCAAGACTGGTACAAGACAACAGAAGGGCAACAGTGCAGTGTCAGATTCCTCGCATCACCTTTCACCATCTCGTGGAGCCACGAGGTGGCCCAACAAAGTCATCTCGTGGAGTCATCTCGTGGCCCAACTAAGTACTGATGGGGTGGTCATAATAATCTGGCCACTCAGTGTATATCATCCCAGGCTGGTCAATGAAGATGGCCAACCTGGAAGAAGACCTCAAGACATTGTTGGATGTTGTATCGCTGGAGTGGGGATGAGTAATGTTAATTACGCTTTACAGAGAATTCTGAGTGAGGAAAGTGTCACTCAACTTTGCTCCCTCCATGATCTCATAAATACAGTAAGTGGTGTTTCTGGTTTTAGGGGAGCTTGCAACCTCCTCCCAGGATGCAGTGCTCTGTAGACATTGCATTCTGTGTACATTCCAACACAAAGCTTACACAGAGTTTGGACTTCCGGCAGCAGAGGTAGCGTGGGTATGAGTGGGTCAATGGGTGGCCTGACAAGATAACCTGATCAACACAATCTGATTGGACGCAGGTGCTGTTCGACTGAGAATTTTAATTCTGCCTTCTACTGGCTCCATCTTTGACAAAAGTCTGTAAAAAATGTTTTGCTTGTTGAGCATTGAAATAATGTACAGAGAACTGTCAAATAAATAAAGCAATAAATAACAATAATCACTAGGGATGGGCCAATACCGGTATTTCGGTTATGAGTACAAGCACCGATATTTTTTTTTTCGGGACTCGCCGACACCGAAAGTCGCATTCAGGAAGCCAGGTGGCGTGTAAAGGCTCGCCACCCGCCTTCCAGATTAGCAGGGAAGCCGTCCCCATGATTCTCGTCACTATGTGGCGATAAAGCATGGAGCCGGCTTTCTGGCCAATCAGGAAACCGGGTGGCGAGTCTTTCCACGCCACCTAGTATAGGTATCAGTGCGTCCCTAATAATCACTGATGAAAAATCAAAGCGGCCAAGATCTGCCTAACTTTTAACTAAGTTTTAGATAGAGCTGTAAGGAGTTAAAGGACAACTTCACATTTAAATGGCAGCCACTGTCTTCACTGTGTGATTTGAAAATTATAGTTGCATGCCTGAAAATAAAGATCCTTCTACTTATGGAAAGCTTTATAAATTATGCCACATTTTGTGTACCTTTCATTTTGAGAGGTATCCCAGTAGCCATACTTGAAAGTTAACATACAAGCTGGAATGCAAAAAGAAACATGATTAGAAGGTTTTGAAATACTTGGCCTTCCTGGAGAAAATGTTGCGTTGTGCTTCTTATATAATCAGAAGTTAACGCATTTCGCCATATGATTATATAATTTCTGTTAAAGGGGGAGATTATTGTTCACATTGACAATGAAACAAGGGATCCAACATATGGACAGAATTGGGTGTTGTTATAAAAAGATTTGCAGAGCCGTTTGTCCTGCAAAACTACATGTGCATTCATTTTGTGTATACAGAGAAACCTGATTGGTCAGTCCAGAGAACACGTCTCCACTTCTCTAGAGTCCAGTGGCGGCGTGCGTTACACCACTGCATCCCACGCTTTGCATTGCACTTGGTGATTTCAGGCTTGGATGCAGCTGCTGGGCCATGGAAACCCATTCCATGAAGCTCTCTACGCACTGTTGTTGTGCCAATCTGAAGGCCACACCAAGTTTGGAGGTCTGTAGCTATTGACTCTGCAGACAGTTGGCAACTTCTGTGCACTTCAGCATGCGCTGACCCCGCTCAGTCAGGAAGTGGTAGGCCACGTAAAATGACAGAGTTGCTTCCATTTTGTTATAATACTAATTAGCAAGAAAAAGTCACAGAACACCTGAATCCAATGATTTGAAGGGGTGTCCCAATACTTTTGGCAATATAGTGTATATCCAGGCATGCAGCATGGCTAGCCATACCAGGCCACATGCTCTCAACATCCGGAGGGTACCTTGCCAGGGGGACTCCCAGCAAGGAAATTGTCCTCATATTAATGGGGGCAAGGGCCTCATCCCTACCTTGGGTCCCAAAGAGTGGGTTTGCGGGGGACTTATCCGAATCTGGAAGTTCCGTTGAGAATAACGGGGCCCCCAGATATTCAGTACCCAGTCTGCTCCTGTAGGGAACTTTTCATTGGATTTTTTTTTTAATCTGATAGGGTCACTTTAAACTCTTCATTCTGTACCATTAGGCTCCACCCTCTTTATATTTGATAGCCAATAAGAGGTTAGGTTGTGGAATACTGGGATCTGAGCTCCATGAGGGGAATTCAATAAAGGCTTTGTGCCACTTTTCTAATAGTATGGACCATTAAAAGGTCCGGTGCCAAGTTCAGGAAAGCCCTGTCACCAGTTTGGGTAGCTTTACCGACACTTACAACAGATTCAGGTAGTTCTTAATAATGCCACTTTTTCCCCATATAAGTTTATTGAAACAAGTAAGACAAATAGGTACAAACAGCAATTGGTAAGCGTTAACATTTTCCAAAAGATAGCAAAGGTAACATAATAAGACATGTGCGAATCGTTTTACTCCGACTTGAAATTCGGACGAAATTTAGGAAATGAGGAGATTCGGATGTATCCGAATTACAAAAAGAACTAATGCAAATTAGCCCCCTTCCTCGCAGACCCCCACAACCACTGGGTCAGGGTTGTGGGGAAGAGGCCCTTGACACCCTCCCAATGCTGAGGGCACATGGCCTGGAAAGGTGCAGGGGGGGGGGGGGGAGCGCTCGATCGTCCCCCCCTTTCCTGCCCAGCCGGGCCTGTGCTCGGAGGGTCTGGTAGGAATGTTAGGAAGGACCCCACGTCTTTTTCCCCCCATTTTAAGGGTTCCCCCTTAAAATGCCTACCAGACATAAAGGGTCTTTTTTTTGTTTTAGCGCGGGGGGTCCCTCCTAACATTCCTACCAGACCTAAAGGGTCTGGTATGAATTGGGGGGGAACCTCACGCTTTTTTTTTTTCCTCTTCTGCAGACTGTAAAAAAAAAAATACATTTATATTTTTTTTCTAATGTCACTTTGCTGCAACAAAATTCCGTCCAACAAACAAAATGTCGTCCAGACCACCGCCAACGAATTTCAGAATTGGAAATGCGTTTGCATTCGTTATTTCTGTAATTCGGATACATCCGAATCTCCGAAACTTTGTTCGAATTTCGATTCGGAATGAAACGAATCGCATATGTCTAATAAGCAGTGCGGATTATGATGAGCGGACTATGATGAGCGGCGCGGATTATAATGAGCGGACTATGATGAGCGGATTATGATGTGCGGACTATGATGAGCGGATTATAATGAGCGGACTATGATGAGCGGACTATGATGAGCGGATTATGATGAGCGGATTATGATGTGCAGACTATGATGAGCGGACTATGATGAGCGGATTATGATGAGCGGATTATGATGTGCAGACTATGATGAGCGGACTATGATGAGCGGATTATGATGAGCGGATTATGATGTGCAGACTATGATGAGCGGACTATGATGAGCGGATTATGATGAGCGGATTATGATGTGCAGACTATGATGAGCGGACTATGATGAGCGGATTATGATGAGCGGATTATGATGTGCAGACTATGATGAGCGGACTATGATGAGCGGATTATGATGAGCGGATTATGATGTGCAGACTATGATGAGCGGACTATGATGAGCGGATTATGATGAGCGGATTATGATGTGCAGACTATGATGAGCGGACTATGATGAGCGGATTATGATGAGCGGATTATAATGAGCGGATTATGATGTGCGGACTATGATGAGCGGACTATGATGAGCGGATTATGATGAGCGGATTATGATGAGCGGATTATGATGTGCAGACTATGATGAGCGGACTATGATGAGCGGACTATGATGAGCGGATTATGATGTGCGGACTATGATGAGCGGACTATGATGAGCGGATTATGATGAGCGGATTATGATGAGCGGATTATGATGTGCAGACTATGATGAGCGGACTATGATGAGCGGACTATGATGAGCGGACTATGATGTGCGGACTATGATGAGCGGACTATGATGAGCGGACTATGATGAGCGGACTATGATGAGCGGACTATGATGAGCGGACTATGATGAGCGGATTATGATGTGCGGACTATGATGAGCGGACTATGATGAGCGGACTATGATGAGCGGACTATGATGTGCGGACTATGATGTGCGGACTATGATGAGCGGACTATGATGAGCGGACTATGATGTGCGGATTATGATGTGCGGACTATGATGAGCGGACTATGATGAGCGGACTATGATGTGCGGATTATGATGAGCGGATTATGATGTGCGGATTATGATGTGCGGATTATGATGAGCGGACTATGATGTGCGGACTATGATGAGCGGATTATGATGAGCGGATTATGATGTGCGGATTATGATGTGCGGATTATGATGTGATCTGGAATTTAGCAGAAAGTAAGAAAACTCTATACACAAGTGCCTGGGAAAGTTCTCATTCACACACAGATACAGATAAATAGAAACATGTGTATTTTGAATCCTGTGTTTGATCCTCTGGAGAATAGAAGAGGACATGGAGCAGATCGCAGCCAGCATAAGACCGAGGAGGAATGTGAGGGACAGACAATCCCATTGGGCAGAGTTCATCGATCACATCGCACACACTGTCATCTCTCTAACTAACTTGAAACCAGAGCTTCGAGAGAGGCGGGTCTATGTAGATTCAGATGCAGCTGAAGGGAGGAGGATCATTTACGAACACACATTGACGGTGGAACAGAATTCGACACAAAGCCTCCTCCGCACTGCCCGTGGAAGCTCCTCCCCCTGCAGCTCTGAGCGTCCCTTCACCATAGGAACGAGGATGTGACGTCACGGGACTCCGGATTCCCTGGACGAAACTACGTCTCCCGGCATCCCCCGCGATCCCCGGAGGCAGCTGGGCTGCTGCTGGTGCTGCTGCTGCTGCTGTGTGAGTCGGGGCCTTTGTGCGGAGGAAAACGGAGGAGGCCAGGTACCGGGGGGGACACCTCACAGTGCACAGGCCGAGGCTGTACAGGCCTTTGGAAGGGGGTCACCTTCATTATGTGTCCCCAGAGAGAGAACAAGGGGGAGGGGGTGGTCTGTCTGTTATTGTCACCTTTGCTGTTATAAGACGTTGTGGACAGCTCCTCCCTTCACTGAGACTGTCACCTTCCGAAAAATATCCAACTGTCTATATTAGGCATATTTGTGTTTGTAATATATAT
>NW_017308374.1:83003-97747 GCF_000935625.1 Nanorana parkeri | reverse complement strand
GGAAAATGTGTTTCATGTGTATGGTCCTGGGTTTGTGTCCCCCATGGTAAGTCCCTTTACGTCTTTTTCATTTCCTTCGGCGTGGTACCGGTGACCCCGACCTTTTCTAGGTTATGCGGAAGTGGCCCCTCCGACCGAGGACGTATGGGGTGAGGAATGGATCGGCCAGATGTGATCTGATAATGGAGCGTCTTTTTGGAAAGGCTGCCATTGCAGATCTTCTGAGAATGCCGGTCACCTGGCTGCCGTTGACTTCTGCATGACCGAGAACATACATGTCAATAAGGAAAGTCGAGGTTCCAGGTCAGGGACACGGAGAGAATACAGGGACCGCTGGATCACCGTGACAGTCAGGAGACTAGAATTTGGAAAGGGGGGGGTGCAGTCACAGCCTCTGGATCTCCTCCATTTAGGTTTCCTTTACGTCTCACTGCACAATCAAATGACAGGTGCTCAGAAAGGCATAGCCCTTATTTATGCCAGGACCACAGAAAGGGAATACGGCCCCTAAAAGCTTGCATTGCATTTTCTGCTTTATTATTATTAGTGTTGTTATTATATAGCCCCTTATTGTCATTGTGTTTGGAAACTTAAAGTAGATTTACACTTGTTTATTAAAGCCAAACTCTGGGGGGAAAAAATGATCATTTACACACCGTGCTGTGAAAGAATACAAGGCATTCTGTGATTGGAGGAGAGATGATGTCACATTCCCGCCCCCTCCTCTCCTCCCTAATCACAGAACGCCTTGTATTCTCTGGAAATAATACAAGGCGATCTGTGAAGGGGCAAGCGGTGAGGAGGGGCAGGTGATGCATCTGGAGCAGTCGCATCCGTCACTCCCTGCTGTACCTTGCAGACCGGCGATGTGTGCGGGAGACTGCTATATGTCTGTTGTTGTTTTGTTAATATATAGATATATATACAGTATAAATATCTATATATGTAGATATATATAGATAGATAAATAATAACGATACCACTATATCTATCAGAGCTTGAAACATTTTAGGATGTCTCACCAGTTAGGGGCGTTTTTCAGTGCTGTGAAAAAACGTGCTAAAAACGCGCCCATAGTAACGGCGTGAACCCAGCCAGAACCTGTCAGCATGACCGGACTATAGCCTTGCAATTTATATAAACATTTTTTTAGGGACAGACAGAGCTTTCTTTTGGCGGTATATAATCACCACTGGGGGGGGGGTTTATTTTTTACTATATAGTGAAAAAAGAACCGTAAATTGCGAAACAAAAATTGTTTTCCCTACGTTATGTTAAAAAAACATTTATTCGTAACCATATTTTTGGTAATATAACAGACGAGGTCACGTCGGGTAAATAGACACCAAACATGTCAAGCCTTAAAATTGCGCTAAAAAACGACCACACAGAAAATTGGCCATATGTGACGCTTTAAACGCTCATCAGTTTAGTGTCATCAATGGTTAATGGCCCTAAAATTGTTGTTCTCACTCCAACGTTCGCGGTAATATGTAACATGTGCTGCACAATAGGTGCAATCGTCTTTTACACGCATGTTTGCGTGTGTATGCGGGGGGCGGGGGAAAATCCTTCATTTGTGGACCGGAGAGGAGATTTAAGGTGGCCATACACTGTACAACCATCGCAAGACCTTAGTCTTGCGATGGTTGTAAAGTGATAAAAAAAACGTACGATCTGCCCATCTTGGACAGGCAGATCGTACTCGCGATCATCGCAAGCCCGCCCCACTGAGGGGCGGGCTTCCGATGACCGCAATGCTGAACGGGCAGTGTGCGCGTGCGCACACCGGCCCGTTCGGCATTTGTCTCCCGAGCACCGTTCTAACCAGCCGAAAATCGTACGATTTTCGGCTGGTTTCCTAGCGTGCTCCTTAGACAAAAGACGTGCGACCGTACAGTAGAAACGGTCGCACGTCTCCGTTCGCACTGCGCGATTCTCTAAAGACGCCCGATCGCTTGAATGTAGAGCGGCCGGCCGTTTAATAACAACGGTTATTATTAATAAGAACTGATATAGCTTGCACAGATCTTTACAATAGAACAGGAGACATAACAGTTTCAATACAAGAGGATTAGGAGGGCCCTGCTCATAGGAGCTTACAGTCTAAAAGGGAAGGGCAACTAATACAAAAGGTAATACATGTAAAGGGGAAGAGCTGATGGAGAAAATTGAAGTACAGATTATAGAAGGAGGTGGAAACATTTCCCTGAAGAGATGACTTTTTAGGGCTCACCTAAAGGTGAGGACGAGGGAGCTAGTGTTGTGTTGCAAGTGCATTCATTCTGAATGGTTCCCCAATGCACAAACTTTACAAAAAAACCACCTGCACTATAGCACACTACAGAGCTTTTTTATGTGTTGACGGTCCATTCGACATAAGTGGGCTGCCTTACCCCAAGCACAATATAATGTGCACGCGTGACATTTTCTTCAAATACAAGTAAAGTGAACCTTTGATCTTTTGGGTCTCACGAATACATTCACTATTGTACGCCTGTGACCCAAAGTCAGCAGATACTGATCTTATGGCCACTATATGCTAACATTGCAGAGCCGCGCCGCAGCCGGGAAGGGTCCCGATAGTATTGTCAGAATCCACCTAGCTGCCTGATTGACAGCTGGCTCTGCCTCTGGAGAGCCAGGTGTGCCCACCCCTTGCCCCATCTGTGCCCCCAGTGAGCAAAAAAAAAAGAAGAATCTTAAAAAGCTTTAGTCAGAACGTGGTAGTTTGAAGTGCATATGAGCACATTATGGCAATCTTACCTGCCAAAGCAATCATCTCCAGTGCTGTAATATCTACACTTTCTGCACTCTCCTCTCTCGTTGGCGCTCTCATGTTCTCCAAGACTTCGTCAGGGTTCGAAGTCTTCGGGCCGCTTGATTGGCCAGGCCTGGATGACGTAACTCCCACACATTCACACAGCAGTTACTTTATATTGACCAGGAATTGTGCTGAGACTGTACACTGAGCTGCACATGCTCACAAACTAAGAAAAAGTGCTGACGGGCAAGAAGAAGGAGCTAAGAAGAGACTTATACAGTCTCTACTTCAGCTTTAATGCCACAAGACTTTACTCCTGCTTTAATCCATATATTTTTTTGGCTTTTATAATTTTTTGAAGGAGTTCTAAGTTAAGACTTTCCACCATGTTTTTGTATGTGTAGAAGTTAATTGGTGTTTTAGCTTACAGCCAAACATTGGCCATAAGCTTCAGCGACAGCCAGCTTTAGATTGTTTGGCGTAAACATTTACACTATATTACCAAAAGTATTGGGACGCCGGCCTTTACACGCACATGAACTTTAATGGCACCCCAGTCTTAGTCCGTGGTGTTCAATGTTGGGTTGGCCCCGCCCTTTGCAGCTATAACAGCTTCAACTCTTCTGGGAAAGCGTGCACAAGGTTTAGGAGTGTGTCTATGGGAATGTTGGACCATTTGTGAGGTCGGGTACTGATGTTGGAGGAGAAGGCCGGGCTCGCAGTCTCCGCTCTAATTCATCCCAAAGGTGTTCTGTCGGGTTGAGGTCAGGTCTCTGTGCAAAGTTGGGAGCCTGAAATTGCCCAAAATGTCTTGGTATGCTGATGCCTTAAGAGTTCCATTCACTGGAACAAAGGGGCCAAGCCCAACCCCTGAAAAACAACCCCACACCATAATCCCGTCTCCACCGAACTTTACACTTGGCACAATGCAGTCAGGCAAGTACCGTTCTCCTGGCAACCGACAAACCCGGACATGTCCATCGGATTGCCAGACAGAGAAGCGTGATTGGTCACTCCAGAGAACACGTCTCCACTTCTCTAGAGTCCAGTGGCGGCGTGCTTTACACCACGGCATCCCACGCTTTGCATTGCACTTGGTGATGTAAGGCTTGGATGCAGCTGCTCGGCCATGGAAACCCATTCCATGAAGCTCTCTACGCACTGTTGTTGTGCCGATCTGAAGGCCACACGAAGTTTGGAGGTCTGTAGCTATTGACTCTGCAGACAGTTGGCGACTTCTGCGCACTGTGCGCTTCAGCATGCGCTGACCCCGCTCTGTCATTTTACATGGCCTACCACTTTGTGGCTGAGTTGCTGTTGTTCCCAGTTGCTTCCACTTTGTTATATTACCACTAACAGGTGACCGTGGAATATTTAGTAGCCAGGACATTTTACGAATGGACTTATTGCACAGGTGACAACCTATTACGGTACCACACTTGTAGTCACTGAGCTCCTGAGAGCGACCCTTCTTTCACAAATGTTTGTAGAAGTGCCTGCATGCCGAGGTGCTTGATTTTATACACCGGGGGTCATGGAGGTGATTGGAACACCTGAATCCAATGGTTTGGAGGGATGTCCCAATACATACGGCAATATAGTGTATGTTATGACTTACCCGAGAGTTCATGTTTATGCTGTAGAGGGAGGAGCTCGCAGTCACTGCTGCTGACAGGGGAACCAGTGATCGGACAAGGCTTTCTGTCATAGATTACTAATTCCCCCTAGTGTGTTGCCTGACGTTTACTTATGCCCATGGACAGGAAATGTGACCGATTAGGGCAATTGTCTCATGTCTACAGCTACTTTTAGGGGATAGCAACCAATCCTTAACTAATCTCTCTTGAGGAGCTGTAGCACAGTGTCTAGCAGAGATGGGAGAGGTCCCAGATGCTTTTCATTCACATTCCGGAGCTTGATCTAACCCAGGAATGCACCTCTCCTTGACAGGGAATTTTGCCTCAGGTGAGGCACAAGCCTGGTAGGGTCTGCTGGAGCAAACTGGTTGGTGCCCATTAGGCTTGTACAGTTTGTTTGTTAAGACTGTTTGGTATGAAGTTAGTGCCGGGACACAGCTAAGATTTGATTTTGTTATTTGGAGCACTGTATAGCACCTTTGTATATAGTTGCAAATAGCATCAATAAACACACCACTCTTTGCAAAGAAGCGAGCAGACTAGTCTCTGTGCACAAAAATACTGCTGGCCCCATCCTTGCTACCTATCCTGAGCTCACATGTGGTGGAGGATGCGGGCATTTATAGCACAATCTGATATTTAAAGGACCAGTACTTAAAAATGACAGAAAATGGAAGAACTGATAAAACTGCAGGCGTTATCATATGCAGCAGGCAAATGCCCAATATCTGGACATGACCGTGTAAGAACAAACACAGTTGCCACTAGCAGGTGCTGTGGAAATGGACCGGAGGATTTTGGCAGAGGTGATACAGACCCCTGCATAAAGTTCTCCCAAAAAAGCTTAAGACACTCCCATCAACTTCTCGACCATCCATGTTGGCTGCTTCCTGTTCAAGATGACCCAGACATTTTTTATGGTAACATTTGAAAGGATCATTGAGGGAGAAGGCTGGCTTAAGAAATTCTGGACAGGACTGGTGGCCTCTCTACTAACTGGTGAGTCGCAGAAAGCATACTGTGATTTGGAGCCTGCAAATGCTGTGGATTACGAGAAGGGAAAGGAAGAAACACTGGCACGGCTGGGTGTCACCCTGGTGGTACAAGCACAGCAGGTCAGGAACTGCTCCTAATAGGTGGGAAATCTCCACGGTCACAAATGTTTGACCTCATAACCCTGGTTCGAAAATGACTAAAAATGGAGTGCCTGTCTGGGCCAAAGATCATTGAGCAGGTAATAATGGACCACTTCTTTAAGGCCCTTGCCTATTACCCTGCAAAAATGGGTGAGCCAAGGGGACCTCAAGTTGGCCAATCATCTAGTGAAGATCATCAAGAGATACTTTGTGGCTGAGGACTTTATTGTCTCTCCTGTAAGTCCCTGGCTTTCCACCCAGAACTATAATCTTCCCCGACAACCGGTAAGACTGTTACAGAGAGACAGAGGCAGTATGTGCAGGAGAGAAGTGCAGAGGGTATGATAGCGGGCAGTATGTTCTGGAGAAGAATGCAAATGGTATGACAGCGGGCAACATGTACAGGAGAGTAGTGCAGAGGTTACGACAGTGGGCAGTATGTACATTGACTGCCATGCAGAAGCCACTGTCATAGCAGCTTGTGGAGAGGGCAGAGCAGTGGCTTATAGAGAGCAAGCTTCACTTCATCTGCTGGGCACAGAGCTGTGCACACTAGAGCTGTGAGAGCTCAGCAGCAGGATGCAAGAGTGAAGCTTGCTGTGTTCTGCTGGGTGCCTGTGGGATAGAGCTCCAGAGACAGGTAGGTTCCCCTGGCAGGAATAGCGAACTGCCATGAGAAACTTGGGAGACAGTGATGGAGAGGAGAGGGGACACGTCTGATTGAAGTGCGGAGGTGTTTGGGCGGGGTGCGGGACACTTGCAGGACATTGTTGGAGGGAAGGAGTACATAGGTTACTGGGGAGTTGAAGTGTTGAATCTTTTCCTATTTTAGCTGAAGTAGGGGAGTACAGAAGCTCTATAATAGTGTATGTCCCTGTGTGCTGGATGTACTAAGGCAGCTTTTCTCAACTGGGGTCCCTTTAGGCTTTGTCAGGGGTTTCTTCAAATTTTCACACAGCGGCATGCATTTCAAAGGTGCAGGTAAGGCGGCCACCAGCATCATGGAATCGCATAATGGTTATCTAGGACCAGCTGCATCCAGAACCTCCCCCAGCATTCAGAAGAGGACAGAAGTCCGCCTTTGTCAAGACCTTCTCCACCTCCCACCCTCTGCCATGATTCCGCAGCTGCTCTGTGGTGAAGGTTATGAGGTAGAACCCCTGATGTAAAGCGGGAACTGAGGACTCCTGATGTAAAGGGGGGGCAAGACTTTGATGTGAAAGGAGGGGACACTGATGGGAAGTAGGGACGCTTCTTCTTTCTATTTGTTTTGTTTGCCTGCCCCCTCTTAAAATCCATACTAGACCCCTGTCTAGGAACCACGTCATTTTTTACATTTATGTTTTTTACATTTTAGACTCGGGTGGGTTGAGATTTTGCATACTTTTAAATGGTGCCATGACTGAAAACAGGTTGAGAAATGGTATTCTAAGGAGTGTGAAATATGTTTAAACCAGCAGAAGAAAACCGAGGTATGGTTTTTCTGATCACATTACAGTATTGTTTTATGTTAAAAAATCTGAGGGTTTAATGTCACTTTAAGCCCCCATTTACAGCGTTTTTCAGCTTCTTTTCCTGCACCTGTCTACGCTCATGTCGTGGGACCAGGGGTGCCCTCTTACCTGGGGTCCGGCGGGTGCGACGGAGATCGTAGGGTCCTTCTTGGGGTGAATTGGTGCCCGGCGGCGTGCTGCATGTGTGCACATGAGCGCATGCATGACATGCGTGCGTGACGTGCGCATGTGGCAATGCCGTGGCTTCTTAGCTGCTTCGGGTGCTGGTCATTTCCTGTTTCCTGCCTCCCTTCCCTCCTATTCGGATCTCCGTGTTATCGACCCCTGGCTTGCCTCACCGTTTATGATACTCGCTGCCTGCCTCGACCCGGACTGTACTCTGACATCGCATTTTGGATTATCCTTTCTTGTACCTCAGCCTGGACTCTCCTTCTGGGATTGTTCCCTGCTATTGGGTTCCAATCCAGCAAACAGGGGGACTTCGTTCCTTCCCTAACAGCTCAACATGCAGAATCCTATTCTTTCGTACAGGGTTATTCACAAAAGGGTGAAGAGTTTGGAGCAGACAGGAGAAGTGAACAATCTAGGCCAAAATAGCTGATTTGGAAAAATTCTACAATTCAGCTCACTTTCCAGTTCAGCGATGTTGTCCTAGATTGTTCACTTCTCCGGCCTTCTCCGAACTCTTCACCCTTCTGTGAATAACTGTAATTGCTTCTGTTCACACACGTACACTCAGTTGCCCTACGCTCTACCCCTTATATCCAATCTGACAGCCTTGGAACTGAGAAAAGGATATTGCAAATACCTTTTACTTAAAGCACCAAGGGAAAGATTACATTTGTATACCCTTCCAATATAAAAGATGTTTTTTCGGGTTACAAAATGCCCTACCACATTCCAGGGGGCCATGGACAAAATTCTAAGAGCCCCACCAGCAGCATGCTGCAGCTTACTTGGGCGATATACATAGCACTAACTGAGAATTTCACCTGCTCCATGTGCAGCCTGTGCCGACCAATCCCAAAAAGTGTGTCATTGGTTTAGAGATAGTGTAGACTAGGTACTCGGCTATCAGTCCTGGAGTCCTAAAACTAGTTAATCAAAATAGAAACCATCCAAGAATGGCTAAGTCCCACAAACAGGGCAGAGCTTTCCTTGGAAAAACTGGTTACTATAGGAGTTGCATCCTAAATGTTGCAACTCTTGTAGCCCCATTGCCTAACCTTATCAAAGGAAAAGCTGTTGTGGTAAAATAGTCCCCAGAAGCAGTCAAATCTTTACAGGCCCCAACAAGGGCTTTATGTGCACAGCCAATTTTGTGCTCCTCTGATTTTTTAAAGGACTTTGTAGTTCAGACTGATGTATCCGATGTTGGTGTGGGGGGATAGTGTTACAACATGTGGAGGAACACCTCCAGAGCGTACCTGAGAAGAAACATGTAGTGACTGAGGTGTGCTTGGCATCGGGGTGGACTAAAACACTATTCAATATCTGTATAGGTTGAACTTGGTCTTTTTTTTTTTTTACCTGACTATGTAACTATTTATTAGGGTACAATTTTGTCATGGTGACCAGCCATGCTCCCTCCAGATGGCCAATGAAAAAGTGACCAACAGACACGTGAATCGTTGGTCTCTTACCAGACAGAACTATAGTTTCACAGTGAGATATCGACCAGGGACAAATATGGGAAATATTGATGCTCTGTCTTGAGTACAGTCCTGTTTGGTTGCAGGAACAATGGGAAGGGTATGTAGCAGAAAGCCCAATTTGGGGTTTATATACTGTCCAGGTCATCCACCCCAGGAATGCACCTCTCCTTGACAGGAAATGTAGCCTTAGGCAAGGCAGAAGCCAGCAATTTGCAGCCTGGGGAGGAGAAATTTAGAGTCTGCTGGAGCAAAATGTTGGGGAACTTTGCAAAAACTGTTTTTTGTCACTGACAAGCATTAGGCCATGGTTAGGTTTTGTTTTCTTTCATTGGAACACTGTTCAGCACCTTTGCATATAGTCATAAATAGCACCAATAAATGCACCAGGAAACCCTTGGACTGGTCTCTGTTCCTAAGGTGACCAAACACCCTGCACTTTTTTTCCTCGAGCCGAGAAAACGCTTGGTTCCCCATCCACTCTAAACAGCGTAAATGGGGAAATGATCTCTGCTGGGCTCTTATACGCTGATAGCCAGCACCCGCAGTTATCAGAATACGTGAACAGCTGATTGGCTGCAGACACTGATTGACCGACAATTTTTGATTAAATTATCAATTGAAGAGTTAACCTTTGTCCAAGGAGGGGTACCGGCAGGGCCACATGCTGCTCGAATTTGAGCACTGTATAGCCATCATAAAAAGGGTCCTTACCCCAGGGAGCATTACACCTGCTACATATCCAGATCTCACAAGCTAAATGCTGATTGGATGATATGAGTTACCACAATCTTCAAGTTATTATGGTCATTTTTGGGTGTTTACAGACAGAAGATTGGATGTGAATGCGCTGCTGACAGTAGGGTGCATGCCAATAAAATGGGGAGATGGGAGTGCTGGCGGGGAGATTTTCTTTCACTTTCTATCGAATAGCCACAGCAGGAAGTGAGAGGAAATCCCTCCAAAATTAGGTAAATTCCAGGTGGTCAGCAGGGGCGCCAGAACTAGTGTTCCTAATGGAAGATTTGCCATTTATTTCTGTGCTGATATTGGCCCAACATTTGGGATTTTCTGTCCTTTTTAGTGATAACGGTCACCAGGACAAATAGAGAGGGTGATTCTCACTAATAGGGACACAGACAGCAAAAGAAATCCGACACAGGGTTATAATCCCTCTCCACTCTATCCAAAACTAAAAAAAAAAAACTTTTGGCTTGAGTTGCACCTTAAAAAGACCTTGTTGCTACACATTGAGTTCAAGAACAATCTTCCCATAAGATGCTATGTGTGTATTATTTTACGTATGTTATTTATCTGTGAAAGCCTTCTTTGTGTAGACATCCAACAGCCCTAAGACTTCTGCTGGGTGCCGCCATCTTAGACATCAGCAGACTCAGCGCTGTCACTCAAGTGACAATCTGTAGTATTCCCCTTCGCTCCTCCCCACACAGCTACATAAAAGGTTATGTAGGGAGGACATGAGGAGCTAGACTAGCACGGACACTCCCCAAAGAGAAGAGGGCAGAACTGTGGCTGGGCTAGAGAATTGACTCTTCCCGAATGGTCAAATTCCTTAGCAAGTTCAGAGGTGCTTTACAAGGGAAGAAAACATTGTTTATAGAAAGTAAAAACACTGCAAGCAAGATTATAAAATACTTCTTTTTTTTATTGCTGATATCTGCAATTTGGTGACAGGTCTTTTTTCTTTTTAATTACGCACATATGTTGTGTTTTGGCTCTGCGCTCTATAAAATAAACATGAGTAGGTAACATTGTATGTGCTTTTGTTTTTTTTATTGTTGAATTGCAGCTGAAAGATATTGAAGACCATCCTCACTGCCCCACTACTGCATGGACACAAGTCTTCATTCGGAAATTCCACAAGACTGCCAGACGATGGACAAGGAGAAGAGTAACATGACTGAAAGGATATTGAGTCTGGTTTTAGAGATACTGTATCTGCTTATAGAAGAGGTGAGACACTAAAGCTGAACATACACTATACACCTCTCAGTTTCAGATACTTGTGGCCCCTGCTGCATACTGTGGTTAAGGGCCAGCCGCTAAGTCATTACAGAACAGAGTAGCAACAAAGGGACCAGTGGGGGTAACCTAGGAGGTTGGAAGGGTTTACTAGTTATTTTATTTTATGGTACCAGTGGAGGAAAGGTTTTAGGGGTTTTTGCTCCAACATTTTGACTGTTCCAAAACCAAATCTTGGACCTGAAGGCCTTAATGTGAGTTATAGTAGTTTAAAACTCTCAAACCTTTTTTCAATAATGAATCCAGATCAAACAAATATACATTGCTCATCAAAGCATTGCGTTCCATTTTTGCCCAAACACTTACAATCATCATGTTTCTGAACAGCTGCTTCCAAGTCTTTCAACATAGCTTCCCTAAACTTTCTGTCCAGTACAAGACCACAAGGGACAGAACAGATTCCAGCAACTGTTCATCTACTAGCTTGTAGAAGGGGGGAGAGGGGAATATCTTAGTTTGTTGTGTTTGTGGAGACACACACAGCTTACTAGAACACACATGGGTGACTGTATAGCACTCTTCTTGAGAAAGGAGTCACTCTAAAACAGGAAGCCAGGACCTGCGTTGAGGAGACCAGCGGATTCTGCAGGAAACTAAAACTTTTAAACATCAAGAAGCAGCATTCATTGCGAGTGATTTCATCAGCATTTCATTACTGAAATAGCTTAAAATCCTTTTGACTTTAATATCACTTTAAGGTTCTGCATGGAATCCAACAATCTTTTGTAGCCTCCCTCCACCAGGGAAACTTTCTAGCCTCAGTGGACATCAAGGATGTGTACTTGATGTCCCCACCTTTCTAGAAGATCAACACTATCTCTGTTTTGCTTTGGGCACTCAACATTACCAGTTTTTATGCCCTACCATTTGGTCTATAACCTGCACCCTAAGTGTTCACCAAGGGTCAGGCCCCGGTGCTAGCCTTACTATTTACTTCCATTGTGGGACATATAGACAACCTCCTTTTGAGGAAACAGTCCACTTTAACTCTGACCTTTAATGTAATGCAGACAGTCTAGACCTTAAAAAGATTTAGTTGGATCTTAAATCTTCAGAAATCAGTGCTGGGACTGACTTACCGCTTAGAGTATCTGGGTCTCATTCTAGATACACGGCCCAGATTAAAGTTTTTCTTCCACAAGAAAAGCTTGTGATACTCCTCTACCAGATTCGCACTCTACAGTCCAGAACCATCTAACTCTGTGATTCTCCATGATAGTTCTGGGCATGAGGCAGTTCTGCAACACAACATTCTGCCATGGGACAACTCAGTTTATTCTTTAGACAAAACAATTTGCCTGTCACCCAATACCAGATTGTCTTTGGCCTAGGGGCTCAGGAATCCAGCTCTGGAGTTGTGAAAATCTTTCCTATTGTACCAGAAATATCAAACTTAAACATCTCAACATTCCCATTATTCCCAAGCTGGTTGCCACTCTTGCGTTAGTTATTGAATGCTATTAGTACATGCCAGTTACTATTTAAGAGATCGGGCCTGGTTAGATAGGTCTTTGCAGACTTGCATTAACCCCTGCTGTATGGCCGATTCCACTGCTGTGGTGATGGTGGGCTTCAGCAGGTTTGCCACTGCCTGCGCAATTTTTTCATAAACCCCCTCATCTGCGATCACTTCTTGCAGTGACATGGTGGCAGGGGTCTGCTGTGGTGAGGGAACGCTGGCGTCCGCCATCTTGTCCCCACATGTTGCCCTCGTCTCACCGCTGGATTGCGGCACCGAAAGCGAGCGGGTCCTCGCCCCCGCTAAAAAACGGTCCATGGCAGCCCCTCCGCTCGGTTAGCGTCTCGGGCGGTGCGGGCGGGCAGTATCGCCGGTTTTAAATAGCGTTTATGGCCGCGGCTGTCCCCCCCACTGGAAGGTCATCCGATCAGCATTCAGTTGGGCAAAGCTCCATGTTCTGGCTTTGTACGCTAATCACATACAAGGCATGGACAATTAGCACAAGGACTACCTCAGCTGACAGCACTTGTACTTGGGAAGGGGGGAAAAATGATCTCCACAGTGTGATGTGTTTCAGGACCTGTGTCACAGGCAGGGGAAGGTGGACATGGACCTTCAGGCTTCCGGATTCAACAACAGGTTTGTTTCCAGATACAGAGATCTTCTGTCGAAAGCAATGGATGCTCTGGTAACGTTTTGGGTTCAATACAGTCTGATCTGCGGGCATGCCCAAAAAAGGGCATTTGAGCACGCATTTATTAAAAGCTCCGCTCAATCATTCACTCCTGCTCCTGAAATTATTCTGCAGTGTATCCTCGTTCTTTTTGTAGAGGGACTTTGTAAGCACACCAAGACCCTAAATATGGTCAAGATCATTCAGATCTTTGCTGGAGAAACTTGCTCGTTCAGCTATTCCCGGACCTTGAGGCAGAGGATCTACCAGCTCATGTCTCAGATGAGACATCATCTAGTCCGAATACTTCTCAAAAATCCTGATCCCCTCAGAAAGGTAAACGCATACCTCCTGCACCTGATTCTCCAGCAGCTGGTAGCCCAAGACCAGGTGTCTGCGGAAATATCACATTAACAGATTATGTCAACAATGACAAACTATGCAAACCACTCAAATTGGCTCAGCTAGAATGGACCCCTTGTTTCCAAAAAAGGACATGCAAAATCTGTGTCAAATAACAGCATTCCATTTGAAAGACGGACTCTTTATGTCATTTTTGATGGTCCCCATCAAGGAGAACCAGCTTCTTGCGCCACCATTCCTCGGTAAAGAAGAATAATGTCACCAGCACACCGTTTTTGTAAATCAATAATCCATTTTAAAGTGACATTATCCCTCAGATTTTTTTACATAAAACAATACTGTAATGTGCGCCTTACTGTAATCCATGGTAGTTTCCCTTCTCTTTGCTGCTCTTCCCTTTAAAACTGTATCTGTTCTCATGCTTGGGGAGAACTTCCCTTTTCAGCTCAGGGCCTCTTCCTGTGGTGCTGGCTCAGGTTACAGCCTATAGAAACGTATACACAGACACCATGTTAGACAAGGCAGTCTGCTGAAAAGGGAAGTTCTCTCCAAGCATGAGAACAGATACAGTTTTAAAGGGAAGAGCAGCAAAGAGAAGGGAAATTACCATGGATTACAGTACGGTGCACATTACAGTATTGTTTTATGTAAAAAAATCTGAGGGTTTAATGTCACTTTAATGGCACATTGCCATCCAATCCAATGAGCCATTCCTCGGTGGCTCATACAGATTTTTGTTCAAGCTTATGGTCTTAAGGACAAGGCTCCCTTTTCCTGTCAGGGCACACTCTACTAGGTTTGTGAATGCCTCTTGGACTTTTAGGCATCGGGCAGCTGTTTACACATTTTTAAGGTTGCCATCTGGTCTTCTGTTCCTACGTTCTCTAAGTTTTACAAGGTGGATGTTCAAGTCCCTCAGGCAGTTCTTTGACTTGCAGGTTACCACCCCCATGTTTCAATGTATTTTGTTTGCCGTGTTTCAATGTATATGTTTGCCGTGTTGCCCAGCCTTTAGTTGAACTACTTTTGGACATCCCGGTTGTTTCAGAAAACCACTGAATCCATACCCCTTAGTGAACAATAATGAAAGCAAGATTGTTGTACCTACCATAAAATCCATTTCTCTGAGTTCAATTAGGGGCATAGGCCTCACCTCTCTGTTTTTATGATCTACTCCTAAGAAATTGTTTTCTACAAAACTAAAGCATGCTGGGAGTGGCAGGGGTTATACCTGGCTGGCTAAAGGCTTTTTATTGCCAGTGATCAAATCCTCCTGTAAGCGGCAGTGTAACCCAATAGTATCATAATACCTACTAATCCCGTGTGCCTTAATGAACTCCAAGAAATAGATTTTTCTGTAAGTACCGTAATTTTTACTTTACTAAATATGTATAATGTGCAACTTCTCCTGCACACAACCTGAAATATCAGTTTGTCAATCCAGTAATAGCACTTCCCCTAACTGAAATATCAGTTTAAAACAACAAAAACAAAAAAAGATTG
>NW_017308374.1:63856-82942 GCF_000935625.1 Nanorana parkeri | reverse complement strand
AAAAGCTTAAAGAATTATTAAACCAAAAAAGAAGAGATAATATTTTGCAGCTTATCAGTCCTTAGATGTAGTGGCTGCATTTTTTTTTTGTAGAGGCAGCATAGGCAACGGGAACAGTAAAGCATTAAAATAGTGTCACTTTCTTTAAGAGAAAGCAGATCTAAAGCTTTAACCGATTAATCGAACTTAATAATCGGCTAACTAATCGATTTTGAAAATAATCGTTAGCTGCAGCTCTACAGTGGACACCAGAATAAGTATTGGCTACACAAAGAAAACACCATGTAAATGTAGAGAATGCCTATGACTGCTTGAAAGGAATGTTTCCCTCTACATAATCCTGTTTTTTTTTTTTTTTTTTTTTACATATTACACTACTACTCCAATATATAGGATTATGTCATTGTGAAGGAATCTGGAGGCCATGTGAAATACAGTAGTACCACACAGAGACTCTTGGTGGAGCCTTGCCCTCAGTCACAGAGGAACAACAGCAAGAAGATCCTTGAAGTCACAAATAAGATCACTGAGCTGCTGACAGGGGAGGTGAGTGGAGCTGGGAATTATGGGACATTATGCTGTAGCAGGAGGGATATGTCTAGATCAGCCTTTCTCAACCTTTTTAACATGGAGGGACCCTCAAAATAAATGCTAGGTCCACAGGGAGCCCTGGTAATCATTACTATATCTACAACTCACAGTACGTTAGTGTACACAGTAAGTTGAGATATAAAAGTAAATAAAGGAATAAGGCATATGGAGTACTTAGTATTAAGGATTCAGCGATACCGAGTATTCGGTCGAGTACGCGTACTTACCAAAATTCTCTAATACTTACCTCCGATACCAGAACTTCCGGTCAGAGGGAGCATGGAGCCGGCTTCCTTTCCAATCAGGAAGCAAGGCGGTGGGTTATGATCCACCTCCTCCTCCTAACCAATCAGGAAGCCGGGTGACACATCATGACTCGCGTCCCACCTTCCAGATTGGACAGTTAGCCACGCTGCCGAGCAACGAGTGAAGCCGGCTTCCTAGCCAATCAGGAAGCCGGGAGGCAGGTCATGACATGCAGCCTGGCTTCCTGATTGGCTAGGAAGCTGGCTTCACTTGTTGCTCAGCGGCGTGACTTCCTGACCAATCAGGAAGTTGGACGGCACCTAATGACTCGCCGCCCAGCTTCCAGATTGTTCAGAAAGCCAGGCAGCCTTGGCAAGTGAAGCCGGTGTTCTTTTGCTAGAACACCGGCTTCACAGGCAATCCGGAAGCCGGGCGTTTGGTCATGATCCGCCGGCCGACTTCCTGATAATCAGGGCACAGAGCACCGGTACTCAGTATCGGCGAGTACCGAAAAGACAAAATATTGGTACTCATAAATCGATACCGAAAAACCTTTATCGGTGCATCCCTACTTTGTATGTTTGGAACCAAGGGCTACTGTATACAGTAGCCCTTGGTACAACAGATTTTTAATAATGATAATGAAATAAAACAAATTATAATTATAGTCATAAAAAAAACGCAGACTGAAAATTGTAGTGTTCCCTCATATTGGTCGTCAGTGGAAAAATGACTCATTGCACTAATGATCAGCAAAATTATCCCTTACATTTGTGGTCAGTAAGAGAAGGACTGCCGTATATATATGGTCATTGGTAGAAGGACCACTTTACACTAGTGGTCATTGGGAAAAATGCCCCTTACATTGGTGGTCATTGGGAAAAATGCCCCTTACATTGGTGGTCATTGGGAAAAATGCCCCTTACATTGTGATGATTGGGAAAAATGCCCCTTACATTGGTGGTCATTGGGAAAAATGCCCCTTACATTGTGATGGTTGGGAAAAATGCCCCTTACATTGTGATGATTGGGAAAAATTCCCGTCACATTGGTGGTCATTAGAAAGAATGCCCCTTAAATTGATGGTAAGTTGGAAGAATGCCCGCTCACAGATAGCTGAATAGATCATTGGTGTCAATGGTTACCTATTTTGGGAGGCAGAAATTGCTCAAGGAATCCCTAGCTACCACTGATGCAACTTTAGAATTCCAGGGAACAGCTTCCTATTAGTTGTCACTATCTGCATTTTATACACAGGAATGGGAATATTTAGAAGATCACGATACCCTTGAGAAGCAGCTGGACATTGTAGAAGGCCGTAGGAAGAAACGACAGACTCATGTGTCAGGTAAGAAAAGACTTATTGAAACAGATAACTGGAAACTAGCTGTAAAATAAAAGGCTAAGACCTGTTGGCGTTAAAGTCCATAGTAGTTAGGCTGAAAAAAAAAGACAAAAGTCTATCTAGTTTAACTAGTAGAAAATAAAATACATAAATATCCATATACAGAACCCTAGCTGAGCCAGAAGACAAGAAAATCCTACCGCATGGTCCAAAAATAATTCTTCCTGATCCCCTAAGCTAATGAAATTAACAGTCTGTAGTATTTTTACTTATAAGTGTTAATAGCCCTTTAAATTCTCTTCATTTAGGAATGCATTTAGTTTCTGTTTTTTTTCAACTGAGCGGACTACAACTAGTTCCTGAGGGAGTCTATCCTACATTTTCACAAATCTTATTGTGAAGAAGCCTTTCGTGTATATGGAGGTTAAACCTCTCCTCCTCCAGACACGAAGAGTGCGTCCTTATCCTTTGTAATGACCTAAAAGTGAATAGCTTTGCACCACAATATGAACAAAATATGTATGTACTGTATACATGGTAATCATACCCCCATATTGTCCTCTCCTCTAGAAAGAATACATTCAGTTCAGCTAAGGATTCCTCATAGCTGAGATCCTCCATGCTTCCTGCCAGTTTGGTTGCCCATCTCTGTACTCCCTCGAATTCCCCAACATCCGTTTTCTGAACTGGTGCCCAAAAATGAACAACATATTCCAGATGAGGTCTTATTAATGCTTTGTACAGGGGCAGGATTATGTCTATACCTCTATACATGGATGATGTCTCTTTTTCTGGAGTCTATACCTCTTTTGTTACAAGTATTTTGCTTGCTTTATAAACTGTAGCTTGGCATTACATGCTGCTATTGAGTATGATCTACCAGAACACCAGATCTTTCTTGATCATTGACTCCTCCAGTTGTACTTCCCCTAAGAAGCCCCCTATGTGATAACAAATAAAACGTGACAGGTCCTCTTTACGGAGACATCCGGGGTCTTTAAGACCCCTAATGTCAGCTAGGGACCCCCAAAAAAGCTGACGAAGCACAGATCTGCATCATCAGCTTCTCTCCAGCTTCTGAAACCGGAGAGTGACAGCAGCATGCGGAAGCGATGTAATAAACAATCGCTTCCTCCATTCTAACACTGGAGAGGAGATCAGAGGGAGATTGTGTGCTGATCTCCCTCTGATCCCCTGTCACAGAGCCGTTGTGCCGGTCCCGGGACAACGGGGCACAGCGGAGCTCGTGACCAGAGCTGCGGAGGCAGGGGGAAAGCTGAAGCAGTCGCAGGTTGGCTCTATCAATCGGGAACTCAGTGAACACGTACCGCCGTTGGCTGAGTTCTCGATCCTCTCCCTGCAGAGAGCGGGGGCTGTCAGTCTCTGCTCCCTGCAGGGATTCCCCCCTCGCTTCTCTGTTTCTCTAGCACTGACTGGAAGAACAATGGGGAGGTGGCGGGCACAGCTGGCTCTGCCTCTAGATAAGCCAGTGGGGTAGATCTCGACAATATTGTCGGGATCTGTCCCAGCTGCGGCGCGGCTTTGCACGCTCAGCATATAGTGGGCAATAGCCTGCTATATACTGAGTTTTGGGTCACCGGGGACATTAGTATACAGTATGTCCTCCTGTGACCCTAAAGAACACTATGACCAAAAAAGGTTAGCCCATAGTTCTCTCTTACTCACTACTCTCTGAATGCCGTTTTTAGTCCAGTTTTCTATCCATTTACATACTGAATTTTTTACACCTATAGATTTTAAGTTACACATTAGCCGTGTGTGGGGAACTGTGTTAAGCGCTTTTGCAAAGTTCAGGTATGCTATATCACAGCCATCTCCTAAAAACTTAGCAGATTTGTTTGACAACTTTGGTCTTTTGTAAATCCATGCTGACTATCTCTTCTATGTAGTCTTTTAACAAACTTAAGTATCTTCCGAACCATAAAAGTTCAAGCAGTCAAAAAAGAATCTCCCAAAATTGTAAACAATGGCTTTGAAATAGGAGCTTGACTCTCAGAGGACACATGGGTGAAAGCCATCCGGTCTGGGTGCTTTATTCACTTTTATTGTGTCTAACTGTTTTTGGACCAGTTTTTGGGCCATCATGGTTCACTTCAGGCTGTGACATTACTATCCCCATTATAGACTCGAGATCTAACGTTATGCTTTGTAAACACAGAGCTGAATTAATACTTCTTTTGCATGTGGATAGGTGGTGCTGGTTCCAGTTAGGCTATTCTCAGTCATGAGACAGCTTGTTTGGGCTTCCAAAGTGACAAACCAAAACCATACAACCTTCATCAGGACTTAGAATTCTGTATATAGTGGATGAAAAATACTTTTTTGGACCTCCAAACACCCTGACGTAACCTCATCTGAACCTGAGTGTACCCCTTTACCCTCTGTTGTCCTGTCTGTGTTGTGTGGTGTCGTTGTCCGTTATCCTACCTGGCTGACTCTGAGTCACGTTAGTGATAGTATATCTACTGCCACCTCCGGAAGCCACGAGGTCTTGAGTACTACTGAAGGTACTTGACATACATTCTATTAGCCTCTTAATGTAATATCTTCGGTGCTTAACGCTTTACTATCCCAAATATGAAGACAGTAACCATGAAAGGATATAGACTGAATATTAATTTGCAAGGATATATACTAAATATAACTAATCTAATACTCCCTGAAGACCTCTGATTCCCCGGATCTAATGCCATACAATATGATTACCTAGAAATCTGTAACCACCCCATACATATGTATCAAGATGTACCTGCATAATACTGCTACATGTCCTTCTATTGAGATAATGGTCTGCGCACCATGTTGTGTAATGTTTCATTCTGATGGATGTACTGTGTGTTAAAATAATAAAAACATTTATATGGAAAAATACTTTTTTGAAATTATTAAATCTGAAATAAATAATCTCTTAATGGTGTTCCAAACTATTAGCAGCTGAAGCTATTTTATTTTGTCTGTTTCAGAATTTATATCTTCAGCTTTCTTTCTGGGATAAAGTTAAAAAAAATAAAGTAAAGGCCTAACATATTTCCACATGCTTCCTCTGCTGGATGTTTAGGCTTTATAGCATATGGCTGGTAACCATAGAAGGGGCCTGCAGCAGCATTTTTTCTAGGAGAGTGAGTATATTTAGGCTCTTTTTAATGACTCTTAAGTTATCCATCCCAGCAAAACTGTACTATTCATGTAAAGGTCCGCTTTAGTTATTACACTGATATTCAGAAGGGACAAAGTACAGATATAAAACAAGATGAGATGGAGGCTAAGCCCTGAGAATCTTATATCACTTTCCCTTTCCATATTCCTCCCCTCAGGATAATGACTGTGCCTCTTACAGCTAACTGTCCCCAAGTCTATGGTATCCTGGGGCTTAAACAGAACATGCCTAGTGCACTTGGCAAGGACATTAAAACCTTTATCATCGTAGCAGAATATCTATCACTATATGACAGGTACATTTTATACAGACATACTATTTGTTTCTTGATTTATGATTCTTCCACCTCCAACTCTTTTTATTTTATTTCTCTCAAGCAGTGTCATCGACAAGCAGTAGCGAGTCTCCAGTGATCCACCAAGCTTCCGTTCCTGTGTATATCAGCAAAGACCGAGGCATCATTACAGTCAGTCCTCACAACTCCTCCTTCAAAGTGGTTCAAGGCAGCTCTAAACCCACCATTGTCACAGCCACCGCCTCGCCAATGGAAGGCTTTAAGCTCCCTGAAATTTACATTCACATTCCAACCGATCAAATTGACTACGAGCCCATTCCGGACAACTTTACCTCTTACGCTCCAGAGAATTTCCCGAGCTCGGACATGTGCAAACCCGTGGTTCATAGTGTTGAAACCTCCACGTCTGGCATCGGAGATAATCTGAGACATGTGGATTTCATGGCTGTTAAGATTAAAGAAGAGCCAGGAGATTGGGATGAAGAAAACCTTGGAGTACAGGAGGAGGGGGAACCTCCTCACAGGTCAGAAAGTGATCTTGCATTGTATACAGAAAGTAATACTGGGTCCAATCATGTAACAGGTTTGTATATTCCTAGCCACATAAAGCAAGAGCCATCTTCATATGAAGAAGGACATCTGGCAGATTCTGATATTGCTTCAATGTCACACTACTCCCAGTTACAAGAGCTGTCAGACCCTTGCGCCGATGAGAACTTTACAAGTACAGATGGCATGCTGACTATCGGAAACTCACATGTGCACTTTGTGTCATCTCGCATCAAGGAAGAAACCGAGGATGGCACAACATGTGAAGAGGATGTTATCATGGATGCAGCCAACAAAGGCATGTCTCCTGCTTCTTCATTCCTGAGAGCACACACTGAGGATGTCCCCTACAAATATTACTTTGCACATTCCAGCAGCTCTCAACTAGAAACAGACAATCCAGAGAAGCCCTTTTCCTGTTCAGAATGCGGTAAGTGCTTCAAATACAGCAATCTTTTGATGCATCACGCCAAGTCCCATCAGAAAAAGCCCCTGATCTGTTGCGAATGTGGGAAGCAGTATTCATGCAAGACAGAGTTTGAGATCCATCGAAGGATTCACACAGGTGAAAAACCCTTTGTGTGTTCAGAATGTGGGAAGGGCTTCAGGAGGAAGTCTCACATGTTGCGCCATCGGCGGATCCACGGAGAGAAACAACTCTTTCCGTGTCCAGAATGCACCAAGTGCTTCCACCGTTTAGATGTGCTCAATCAGCACCGTAAAATACACAGAGCTAACTTGCCAAACTCTGATATGGAAAACCTGCATGCAAGTAACATGGACAACTCACAACCAAACAACCATGAAGAGATACCAACTCAAAACACATCTACAGATTGTGAGGAAAATGTTGGCTTTGCCTGTCCGGACTGTGGTAAGTGTTTTCATTCTTTGCATGTTCTCGAAGAACACCGTAAAATACACCAAGCCAATTCTTCCAGCTCTGACTTGGAAGACCCTGATAACATGGACCGCATGGAAACAAATGGTCAAGGGGAGTCGCAAAACCCATCTACGACATATGAAGAAAAAGTTGGCTTTGCTTGTTCGGAATGTGGGAAATGCTATAATGAAATGTCCCAGCTAGAGAAGCACCAACGAGTACACATGGGAGAAAAGCCATTCTCGTGTACTGAATGTGGCAAATCTTTCAGGTTTGAGGCCCTTTTGGAGCTCCACTGGGGAAGCCACATCGCCACAATCTCCTGTCCCGAGTGTGGCAAGAGCTTTGCCAGCCAGAGCCTTCTAAACTACCATCTAAAGGTCCATGCAGGAGCCAATGAGTGCGTTTGCTCAGAATGTGGAAAAGAGTTCCCTAGCCGGTCGCAACTTGTTGACCACTACCGGACTCATACCGGAGAGAAACCTTACATGTGCCCTGACTGCGGAAAGTACTTTAGGCGGAAGGCGCATGTGGTCAGGCACCGCAAGATTCATGCAGGAAATAAACCGTACTCTTGCCTCGAATGTGGAAAGTGCTTTGAGAGCCAGGAATTTTTGAGCCGCCACACCAAAATGCACCGGCGTAAAAGGCCACACTCGTGTTCTCAGTGCGGCAAAAGTTACACAAAAAAGTCTCACCTTTCCCGCCACCAGCGAACCCATGCTAAAGAAACGCCATACACGTGCGCCGAGTGCGGCGAGTGCTTCCAATACCCCGCCCTCCTGAATCACCACTTAAAACTCCACACCGGCCAAACCAGCTACGACTGTCCTGTGTGCGACAAGAACTTCAGCTCCCGGTTGGCACTGGCTAGACATCAGAAGACCCACTCCAAGGAAAAGTCTTTTATTTGCATGGAATGCGGAAAGAGTTTTACCTTCTACTCTCACTTTATGAGGCATCAAGCCACTCACACAGGAGAAAAACCCTATGAGTGCCAGGAGTGCGGAAAGCGCTTCACCCGCGATGCACACCTTGCCCGTCATAGGCGAACCCACAAAAGTGGAAGAGCTTCACAAGTTTGAGTTGACAGGGAAAAAAAACTGGTTTAGATGACAAATTATTTATTACCTTTCTTAGTTTTATGTTGTTGAGTTATATGTTTTCTGTAGCATGAGATACAATGATTTTGGTCATTTTTGTGTCTGTTTGGAATCTAAAATAGGGACTTTGTTCAAAGGGACCAGCAAACTATTAACAGTAGAGGACACAACAAGATATGGATCAAATCCATCCACTGGCAGCCAGCGAGGTCACACATGATGGCATCTTGAGACTGACTTCATAGAGATTAGAATGGCCACAATGTATTGTTGAAATATTCCTTCTTGTTTGTATAGGTGGTCCTCGGAGCTTTCAGTGTCCCCGGTGCTATCTAGAATCTTTAGTTTTGGTCAAAATGAGGTTGTATATGTCACTATGGGAACGGTGATCAATAAACTGAAGCCATACACAGTTTGTAGGTAATCAAAATGGATTACACTGCAGTGTCCATTGTCATTCTTTAGTTGCCTAGATGTTTTACTCCGACAGAGTGTGATGGCACATTCTCCTCCTAAAGATATTTTGCACTTCCCTGGATCATTTCTGTTCCCCAAAAGCGTCTGCCCATTCTCTCCTGGTGCTTATGAATCCATAATAACTTTGGCTGTGAACTTTATAGAAACCTGTCAGGACAGCTACCCACAAAGATGAAGCTCCTATCACCCTTTTTCTAGAAGCGGCATTACTTCCAAGGAAGGTTCATCATTCTCTGTGATGCAGCAGACATGCTCAGCTCTGGAACGAGTGCCGATATCAGAAGTCCTTCCTCCAGTGTCTGGTGTACATGTTGCCTGTTCTTGGTAGCCGCATATGATTTGTTTTGGAGATTTCAGAACAGTATATGGCTTAGGCGGGTGCGATAGAATTATTACCGCAATAGTACTTATGGCTGTGAGACGTCATTGAGATAGTACTGGATAGGGATGCGCCGATACCACTTTTTTACGACCGAGTACCGATACTTTTGATCAAGTACTCGCCGATACCAATTACCGATACTTTTTCTTAAAGGGACAGGTCACATTTTTTCTAAAGCAATACAAACTAATGAATTAAGGTCAGTTTCTTAATATTATGATTCATGAGATGACGAGGGAGCATGACGCCGCCTTTCCGGCCAATCAGAATGGCGGCGCTGCGTCATTACACGCCGCCCGGCTTCCGGATTTGCTAGCTTCCTGACCAAATCGGGAAACCAGGCAGAGCGTCACTGCACGCTACCCGGCTTCCTGATTGGCCGGGAAATCGGCTCCATGCTCTCTCATCACAAGTGACGAGAGAGCATGGAGCCATTTCTCGGCCAATCAGGAAACCGGGCAGCGTGTAATGATGCGCAGCCCGGCTTCCTGATACAGGAAGTACTCGTGCTAGGTATCGGAGCATTTGGGCGAGTACGAGTACTTACCCAAATACTCGGTATCGGCACCGATACTAGTATCGGTATCGGTGCATCCCTGGTACTGGACATTTCCCCTGAGGTTTATGGGCTAGGTTCAGATTGAAGAGTTTGTTTTAGTGTATAGAAACCCTAATTAAAAAAACACACACACAAATGTGTGTGACATAATGCATCACCGACTGTCTTTTCCACAAGCAAATTATTTTTTATATTTTTTTTCCCCCGTTTATTTTGTTGAGATCTTTTCAGGAAAGCCATTGTTGAGTTTGCTTCATATTGCAGACTGACAATGCCAAAGCCACTGCCTTGTAATCACCAGCAATGTTGGTACGACCTATAGATGGTTGCGCCAAAGAACAGTGTCCCCTGTAGTCTCCACACCGTCAGAGAATGTCAGCACGTTCCTAAGCGCTTGCCAATTCTCCCACACTGTCATGTCAGATAACGCTTGCCCTTTCACTTAGAAACACAAGGCAATATTAAACATGTACTTCTGGATTGCCTCACTCGTCATGGATAGGGGCAGTATAACCCGCTCGGTGGTATATTTAGATGAGCACAGTTTTAGAGGTTTCAATTTTAACAAAGCAATTTCACATTGACATAGTATTAGTATATTTTCATGGAGAACGTTTAAAGTGTATCTCCACTTTTACAGTCAAATTGGAGAAAACCCCTCCATGTGTTTGTTAGGTGTTCATGTTCACACAGTATACTAAAAAAAATACATTTAAAGAAAAACAAATCTTACCTTTTAGATGTTTTGTTAAGGCAGGCAAGATGGCCGATTCCAAGTTTTTTTTTTAGTTTTTTTTTTTTTAGCCCTTTCACAGTGATATGTCCTAATGGAAAGGCTAGGGACTGAAATTTGAGGATTGTATTTATCTGATAAGCTTCTTTATATCATACAATGGACAACCCACCTCAGACCCATCACAGCCCCATAACATCTCAAAGAAATAAATGTGTGTGTGTGTGTATATGTATATATATATATATATATATACACTGAGTGGCCAGATTATTATGACCACCCCATCAGTACTTCGTTGGGCCGCCTCGTGACTCCACGAGATGGTGAAAGGTGATGCGAGTAATCTGACACGGCACTGTGGCCCTTCTGTTGTCTTGTACCAGTCTTGCCACTCTCCGTTCTGCCCTAACATTGACTAGTCGCTGACAGCCACAATTCGCACGCTCAGACCCAGATTTTCGGCTGACAGTCCGGTCTTTAAACACTTTAACAAGAGCTGCTCTTGAACATTTAACGAATTCTGCTGTTTTGCTGATACTCGCTCCATGGCTCCGAGCGCCAACAATCATCCCGCGTTCAAAGGCGGTTAAATCGCATTGTTTCCCCGTATCTTCAGATAAAAATCACTTCCACTGTCGTGGTAAACAACCTGGTTCCCTATTTATAATGGTCTGGCCCCTCCCCTATTTATAATGTCCTCTAGCAACTTCAGCGTGAAATTATAGCTAATTATAGCTAATTTGCCTACAAACCTCAGGTGGTCATAATAATCCTGCCACTCAGTATATATTTATTGTTTTTGACAACAGTGACTTTTCCCTTTGTCATTTTTTCATAAAGTCCATTTTTGTAGAACATTGTGGAATTTTGCCATCTCAGCACCTCCATTAGGGTTACTCTTAGACTCTCAGAGGCTTCTCTGACCTAAGCCCAGCTCATCTGAGAAGTTTTCATGAATAACCTTGAGATTGAAGCTTAAAAAAAAATATTGTGCAGGTGATGTTCAGAGGTTGGGGGGTATATGTGTGTATACATACAGTATATACTAGGGATGCACCAATACTATTTTTTTTTAAGAGCCAGTCCAACTACCAATACTTTTTCTAAAACAATACAGACTAATGATTTTAGGACACTGGTTTTGCACCGGGATCCGGTCGCAGCTGCAACCCTGGTTGTTCTGTCACTAACTCCAAGCTGTAGAGGGACTACAAATCTAAGTCATACATTATATAGCAATGCAGAATACCACCAGCTACAGAGGACTACCAATCTCAACAACACATTATACAGCAATGCAGAATACCACCAGCTACAGAGGACTACCAATCTCAACAATACATTATACAGCAATGCAGTATACCACCAGCTATAGAGGACTACATTTCTCAGCAACACATTATACAGCAATGCAGAATAATACCCTCATCTATAGAGGACTACGAATCCCAGTAATACATTATACAGCAATGGAGAATAATATGAAGCTACATATTCTGTGCTGCTCCAGGGCGTTGGCCTGCTGTCTCCGGGGTCTCAGGAGGGCTGTGCAGCGACTCAGCAGAGTGATGGAGGGTCTCAGCATCACTATGGAGGGTCTCCCTAGGGGTCCATAGGGTTGTGCAGGCAGTGGAAGCACTGTAAGCAATGCTGCATGGTTCCCCAGGAAAAAAGGGGGAGATGTGCAGGCTGGTGCTGTAAACATGTGCCCAGCAAGCGCGGGACCTCAGGCAGCCTCTTCAGTTAAAAAATTTGAAGCACCGGTATCTGCGTTTAGTATACGGGCATCACTGGTGAAAATGTCCAGTATCGATACCGATATGGTATTGGTGCATCCCTACTATATACAAACATTGACATACTTGTTTGTACCCTTCCACAAAAATAGGACCAACAATTTTCTCTGAAATGACTTGAAACTGAACAGAGTCATTGGCATCAATCACAGTTTTTTTTTAGTTTTTTTCCATTTTGAATAAAAGTCAGACTTTATTTTTGATTTTTTGTTCAATTGAATATTTTAAATAATACAGCAAAGACAAATGGCGAGGACAACAATGACGGGACGATTAACCTGATATTGTGTTGCACAACCTTTGGAGGCAAGCACTGCAAACAAGTGAATTATTTAGCTCTCAGTGAGACCTCTGTATCTGCCAACGGGTAGTTTGGCTGACTCTTCTTGAGAAAAGCGCTCCAGCTGTCTGGTTTGAACGGTGCCTTCTGCAGGCTCCATGTTTCAGCTCTTTTCATAGCTGTTCAATAAGATTCAAATCAGGGCTCATAGAAGCCCTCTTCAGAATATTCCAATGTTTTGTGCTTAGCCATTATTGGGTTATTTTAGCCGTGTGTTTTGGGTCACTATCCTGTGGGAGGACCTATGACCCGCGACTGAGATAAAGCGTTCAGACTGACACTGGACAATATTTACCGCTCTAGAATTTCTTGATAGTCTTGAGATTGCATTGTGCCCTACACAGTTTGAAGGCATCCCATGCCAGAAGCAGTAAAGCAGCCCAAAAACATAACCAAACCTCCATTTTTCACAGTAGGCAGGTGTTCTTTTCTTTAAAAGCTCATTGTTTTGTCCATGAACACATTCCTGACGCGGGTTTCCAAAAAGCTCCGGTTTTGTCTCAGCTATCCAAAGTACATTCTCCCAGAAGCTTTGTGACTTGTCAAAACGCACTTTAGCCATTTTAAATCTGGCTTTTTATGTGTTTCAACGGTGGAGTCCTCCTGGGTCTTCTTCTTTTAGGCTCAAGAATCAACGGATGGTGCGATCAGACACTGACGTACCTTGACCTTGGAGTTTTCCTTGTATCTCTTTGAAACTTTTATTTGGCTCTCTGTCTACCATTCACACGATCCTTCTGTCCAGTCTAGAGTTGATTTCTTGCAGCCACGTCCAGGGTGGTTGTCTTCACCCCCATGGACTTTAGACTTCTTGATATGTTTCGCAACTGTAATCACAGGAACATCAAGCCGCTTAGAGATGGTTTTATAGCCTTTACCTTTGACGTGCTGGTCTATCATTTTCTTTCTCCTCAGACAACTCTCTCCATTGTTTTCTCAATTCATGGTTCATGTTCGGTATTGCGCACACAATGATACCAAACAGCAAAGTGATCTCTTTTTCTCCATTTAAATAGGATGATTGACTGATTACAATTGAAGATGCGTGTAAAACCAAATACAGAAAACAGTTTGAAATCTCACTATCATCCAGTTATCATTTTTTTTTCTAGGGATGACAATAAATCTGCCCAGGCCATTTTAGAATATCTCTGTATAATAAACAATAATGAACCTCTTTTCACACTTTCTTTACTCTATGGCACACTGTAACGGATCTTGGTACCCCAGCTGGGTATATCTGCTAAGGTCACAGCTTCCCCTCGATATCAACCCAAGCCAAAGTCTTCCATCAGGTCCCAAACGCGGTCATTATAGCCTTTACACCCAGCCATCAGCCCCAAGCTTGATGTAAGGTTATGCAGTTCTACTCAGGAACCAGTCGAGACATGGTATAGGGTAGAGAAGAACTAGCTTTATTGAGACCCAGTACAGCATTTATACAGTTCGGGAAGGGTAAAAAAATAATACAGTCAAAATATTAAACAATAAAAGCAAACATCCTTCCCCGGTGCCTGGAAGCTCGGAGCCGCTATCAATCTTCTGCTCTTTAAAGGAGAACTATGGGGTTAAGGCTTTCCCCATAGTTCTCCCTAGGGTAACGGGAGGACACAAACTAGCGTCCTCCCGTCACCCTAGGCTCAGTATACCGCAAACTGCTGCTCGCGGTATACTGAGACGCCGCAGCTGAAGCCGATCCCGACAATTATGCCGGGATCCGCCCAGCTGCGTGACTGACAGCTGGCTCTGGCTATCTAGAGGCAGAGCCAGCTGTACCCGCCCCCTCCCCCGTCCGATCCACCAGTCAGCGCTGGCGGATCGGAGGGGGGAATCCAGCCCCTTCCCGGTCACACCTGAGAGCCGTGACAGGATCGAGAGGTGAGCGAACGCCGGTATGTGTTCGCTCACCTCCCGATCTACTGAGCCGACCTGTGACAGTCTCATTGTCACAGGTCGGCTAGAACTATGAGGTGAGTGAAAAGCACCCCCCTCATAGATCTCCTTTAATCCTTGATAATTTGATAGCCAAACCATGTACATGGAATGCGGTGAGAATACACACTATAGCAGGTATAATGGGATTAACTGTTTCCCGAGTGTCTGTAGTATGTTAATTTACTCAGCTACATCTAGTGTCAGAGTTATGTTAACCTCATCGCTACCACAATCACACAAATAGACTTCGACAATGTAAATAGGAGTCCAGGTCCAGAGTTAACCCCTCGCTGCTGCATTCCATACTATCACAGTCAGTTTAGAACGGGGTGATCGGGTTTGTACAACATGGATACTGGCTCCTAAGATGGCCTGCTATAACAAGCTCCATAGTCCACAGAGTCTCTCATAATTGGAGAAACGTGGCGCCCTGTACCAGGGGAAGTAGTCCCAACTGGCCCCCTGTACCCACCTACTAAAAACAGAAACACCCTTTTTAAGCCAAGGTCCATAGTCGGTAGGGAGGAGGCTGGCCTTCAGTCCCCTCCAAGTGCCCAGGACAAGGAGGCTTCCGTTACACATAACAAAGTGCACGTGTCCTTTCCAGAACAGTTACGTTTGTGGAGTGTAGCGCGTAGATGATGAGGCACAGCGGCAGCAGAGGGGATATTTGTGGGGCATAGGAGCTGTTTGAATTGATGAGTTGATTATGACAGGATAGGAGGCACTATAACCAGGGGAGGGTGAGGTGGGTGGTTGATGCATGCTGTGAAATGGATGGTAGAAAGGAGGAGAGTGATTTGAATGGGAGATGCAGTGGCAGGGGGGTGAGGTTAGTGTCAGGTTGTGTGGTAGTAACTGGAGGGGGGTGAGGAAAATAGTTGGGATTGGTAGGCACCTCGGTGGGGAGGTGAGTTGGCGGAGAAGTGCTTTTTTTTATGGAGGATGAGATGGCTGGCAGGTGTTTTGTCCAGAGGAGTGAGGTGGGTAGCAGAGGGTTTTGGGTGGGAGGTTGAGGTGGAGGGGTTAGAGGCTCTGTAGCAAGGCAGGGGGATGAGAGATGGTGAGGTGTGGGGAGGTTGGAGGCACTGTGGCAGGGCGGTCAGGTGGATAAGAGTGAGGCGATATGCATTCTGCTGCTGAACTGCATATAGGAGTTCTATGTGCCCACCGCTATTAAGTTGCAGACACTGTGCTGCTTTCTGCAAGCTGCCTGAATGGAGGGGCGCTGACCCCACGGCATATATTTGGCACTGTTCAAGGAACTTATAAGCAGTAGCACAATGTTACTGGCTTCAGCAACTAAAGAGCTCGTGCATTAAGAACTCCTATCCTGCATTCAGCAGCACAGTGCAAGGAGTCATTGATGTACACAGTAGGCAGGTTGCTGTGGGATGGGCTCTGATTCAGGGGATTGAAGACCATCGGTCTCGGGCTCACCTTCCACCTCTCGGAGCCCAGGTCCTCAGCTGATATCTATGGGAGAGATTCTGTAAGGTGAGCCTAGGACCAGTGCACACTGTGGCGCGTGTGTATGGGAAGAAAACTCCAGCACCTCATGGAGTTGCGGCTGCTGTGCTCCCTCTGTGCATCCACCTCGTGGTGTATAATGTATGTTAGATCTTTATGGTTATATTGGTTAGATATGTTCCCTAATGGACTCTGGAGCCTTCCAGTAATGGGTTTATTTGTTATACGTTTATGTGACGCTTCAGTTGAATACAAATATTCTTCATTAAAATGAGAACTATGAGGTGAGTGAAAATCACTCATCCTCATAGTTCGAGCCGACATGTGACAATGAGACTGACAATCAGACCCGGATTCCCCACAAGGCCACGGAGGCCAGGCCTCAGGGCGGCAGCGGCGTGGAGTCCCCTGACGGCCGGAACATACAGTTCCGGCCGCCAAGTTGCCTTCTACATTTAGTCCTGCTTTGGGAAGGCGGGACTAAATGTAGCGTGGGGAATCCGCTCGCTCGTTAACAAGTGATTGCGGAGATGTCGCCGTAATCACATGTAAAATGTGTGCCGCTGTCCGTCCTCCCCCCACCTACCTCTCTCTCCTGGCTCTGTCTTCGGGACTCCGTCCTATTAAAAAAGTCATTAAAAAATAAGAAAAATAATACTTAAAAATAATAAGAAAATAATATATAGAAAATAAACACAAATAAAATAGAAACTTATAAAAAATAAAAAAAAAAGGAAACGACAAGCTAAAAATGTCAAAAGTTAAAAAGTAAGAAAAAATAAAGAAACAAAAAAGATTAGAACTAATCCTGCCATCTGGTTGCCATTCTCCGTTGATTTGGGGAGGGGGGGCATTGCGGAACCTGGCCTTGGGGCGGCAGGGAGAGCAAATCCGGCCCTGCTGACAATGCATGCATTCTGATAAAACAAAGTGAAACAGCTTGTTGGATGGAGGAAGCTGCTGCACTTTTTACAGCTCCCTCACTATAGAGGTGCCATGGTGACATCAAATTTTGGCTCCCGGCACCTCTACAGGGCACACAAGGGAGCTGTACAAGCAATGCACATATGGGTGGAGCTCCGTCATACAGCAGCCCACACTGGACCCAAGGCTGAGAATCCACTCCATTTCTCGTAAGGTAGGGAGACTGGGTGGATCTTACAAATAAAATTAAAATTTGTTTGGAGTGTGTATGTTTGTCAGAATGTCTGTGAGTGTGTGAGATTGTTGCAGTGTTTTTAAGGGCCTGTTCACACTAGTACGGCGCAATAATCACATAGTACTGTGCAATGAACGCACTGTACCACGCAATCGCACCTACCGTGCATTCTAGTGTGGGAGGTGTGTTGTGTTGCCATTCATTTGAATGGTACCCCAAACGCACTTCTCACCCTGGAACCCACAGTACTGCAATGCTGTGCGTTCCTTTGCAGTGCATCTTGGGTCGTGACTTAATGACCACGGACAAAAGTGGGTCCTGAGGTTACACATTGTGAGAACCACTGGTCTAGAGGATTCTTTCCTCTGGGCTTGTCTTTAATACAGACTGCTAAAGCCCTTAGTATTAAAAGAACCATGCAAAGAGAAAAAAGTCAATTAAATAAAAATATTGTAGTGGGACAGTCATTGGATAACGAGGTAAGGTGGGTATTACCTGGACACAAAGGGAGCCTCCATTGGTTATAGTCCATCAGAAGAAAGACATATTGCTTTCTATATAAAACGCATTTGGCCTGCCAGGTAATGGGAGGTGCAGCTCAACATAGTCATTAGAAGTAACAGAGTGAAACAAACAGTAGTAAATAACTCTCTCTGATCAAATCAAGGTTTCGTCACTGTGGTTAGATATGGGAAGATGCGACTGGTGTGATGCCCCATGTTCTCATCGGTTGAGGTGACAGAGTGTGAAAGAGCGCTAGGCCACGACACAACGTCTCGGGCTAGGCCTTACGGCTAAGACCAGGGGTAAGAGTGAGTCTTGCTATTTTTTGTAAAGGGTTTACAGTTACGAGTCACACAGAGCAGTGCTAACTGGCGATAGCTTTTTCTGAATAGTGGACTGCGACAAATCCGAATGTGCCAGGAAATGGTGATATTTCCGGGAATGTCCATTACATTTTCTTTAACAGGAAAACCGTAGATGAATGCAAACACATCGCTTGACCAGTGATAAAGGGAGGTCTGGGAAAAGGTGCAATAGAACTGGAAAAAAAACAAACTAAATTTTGCATTGTTCCACCGAGATTGGTCTTCTAAATCGGCTAATTTAGCCCTAAACATTGTAGATCTTCAGTCACTTTGTTAAGGGACTCTACCAGATTGTTGTAAGCGGTGGCAAATTCCACCATCTTATTTTCAATTATTCATTCTATCCCCAGCTTAATATGAAATTTAAGCTGCTTCATGATGGATGCCAGGTCAGTATGTGAACAGCTTTTAGGGGCAAGAGCACCTCCTTAAAGGAGAACTATGGGGTCCAAGCTTATCTCCAATGTTGTATTCCTTAGGCTAAAGGAGTAAATATTGTAATTTACTCCTATTAGCCAAAATGCACCCTTAAGGTGCCCATACACTGCTCGATTCTCGTACGAGAATCGGGCGAAATCCCGCGATCGTACGAGAATCGAGCAGTGTGAACTAAGACGTGCGACCGTTTCTACTGTACGGTCGCACGTCTTTTGTCGAGCCAACATGCTTGAAAACCAGCCGGGAATCGTACGATTCTCGGCAGGTTTCTAGCCTGCTAGCTGCGGAACGCGCGCGCACACTGACCGTTCTGCATTGCCGTCATCGGAAGCCCGCCCCTCAGCGGGGCGGGCTTCCGATGATCGCAAGTACGATCTGCCCGTCCAAGGTGGGCAGATCGTACGGGCTTTTAATGAGCATACGACCATCGCATGACAAAAGTCTTGCGATGGTCGTAAGGTGTATGGGCACCTTTAGGCTGGGTTCACACCTAGGCGTATTGAATATGCGCGTTTGTCGCGCGTTTTTACCGCGATTCGCGGTTTAAAAGACGCGCAACAAACGCGCCTTTCCGAGGGCTACTTGGCTGTATCCCAATGGAAACGCGAGACCAAAACGCCCCAAAGAAGTACATGTACTTCTTTGGGCGTAGGCCGTTTTGTAGCGAGTTCAGACGGGCTGAAATACGGAAAGGTGTGAACCATACCCATAGAAAACAATGGGATTTTCAAGTTT